>NC_043708.1:2487407-2510551 GCF_006229205.1 Suricata suricatta | reverse complement strand
GGGAGATTGTTTTGGGCGTTCGAAGCTGTTAAATACTGTCTTCTGGCAGTTTCTCCACCAGTGTGACCGAGAGGCCCTAGTGGACTTGGTGCTGCCTCAGCTGGCTCAGGTGGTGACCGTGTACGAGTTTCTTCTGATGAAGGTGAGTCTTCTGAGCGTTTCTGAAGGACGCTGGGCTGATCGGAAGTTATTTAGAAAGACACCCTTCACGTTTGTTTTAGGAGGAGCCAGGCCCTCCTCCAGGGCAGGGCTGAGGGGCGCCTGCTGGCCCGCTGGAGCCTGTGCGGCCAGCTCCCTCAGAGGCTGCTTGAGGCCCCCTTGCCTGTCTTAGCGTGGTGCGGGAGGCAGGGTGGTGGTGGCAGCAAGCCAGGGCCTGCCCACGGCCGCCATCACCTTCCTCTCGGGCACCTCGTCCCCGGGAAGCCCGCTCTGACGGGGCGGCACCAGCACAGCGGCCCGAGGGGTGAAGGCCTGGCCCCTCTGCCTGCTGGCCCGTCCCTGGACCTTTCCGGCTTCCCTCTGCTCCCCCGGCCACCCCTTCTTCGGAGCTCTGGCCCATGGTCCCCCTGCGGCTGTCACCCTGGTCTGCTCTGTGCCCATCAGTGTCCCCGCTGTGCACACTGGGCACACGTGGGCTCCCACTGGGGAGCTGGGGGGACGACAGACCGCGGACCCCCTGACAAGCTCGTGTCCTCCCCCCCCCCCATGCTCCTGTACTTGACATTTCGTTGCCTCTGCTTTAAACGTTTCTTGTCACCTGTGTCTTCACAAAGGTTCAGACAGGTCATCTAGCAAAACCTCTGTTCCCCGCTGTGTATAAGGAATTTGAAGAGTTGCATAAAAGGGTTAAGAAGATGTGTCAAGATTACCTCAGTGGTTCTGGTCTGTGTTCCCAGGAGCCTCTGGAAATAAGCAACAATAAGGTAACAGTCGTACCTGGGAAAAAAGTTTTGCCTTTAGATTTGTTAAAAGGTTATCCACTTAGAGAGGAGAATGTTTTTATTTTTAGTTATTTTTTAAAGTAATCTCTGTGCCCAATGCAGGGCTCGAACTCATGACCCTGAGGCCAGGAGTTGCTCACTTCACTGAGCGAGCCCGCCGGGCGTCCCCAAGGGGCATGTTCTCAGTAGTGACGTCCTCACAGTCCACTTCCTGTCAGCGCTTTTTCCCACCAAGTGACTTTTTTTTTTAAGTTTATTTTGAGAGAGAGAGAGAATGCGTGTGGGAGGGGCAGAGAGAGAGAATCCCAAGCAGAAGGTGGGGCTCGAACTTATGGCCCATGACTTCATGACCTGAGCCGAAATCAAGAGTTGGAAGCTTAACTGACCGAGTCCCCCGGGGCCCCGACACTTTTTTAGTATAAAAGCAAACGGTGCTTGTTTCAGGAAGCTCAGGAATGCGGACGGGCTGACTGAACCTTGAAAGTTCCAGAATAGTCTCACTCAGTGATGACTGCGGTGCTTGCTGGGGGCTGGGGGACGGTGACCAGGGCTCATACGTCCTGTCCATGGCTGTTTAGACAGAATTCTCATCCCACGGCCATTGTCTCCCCCAAGTCTCCTCTGGTCCTGGGTGGAAATCTGTTTTGAACTGACGTGGTTTTCTTGTTCTGGATAAAACCTTCGCAGGGCCTAGGGTGCCCCGCGTGGCCGCATCACTCAGGGTCCACGCTGGCCAGGCCCCCAGGTCCCAGGCCCACCGTGAAATGGCGCGCAGAGTGATGCCATGCTTCTGAGTAATGCCTGATTAGTCAGAAACATACTCGCCAGCGGCAGCCCAGGCACACCAGGGTCTCTCCAAACTACTGAGAATACTTGCAGGTTTATATAAAAATATGGGGGGCTGGGGGGGGCGGGAACCTGCAGGCAGGCAGTGAAGGTGGAAGCGGTCATTGTGTTGGGGTCGATCATGGGAGGGGTCTGGTTGGCTCAGGGCAGTCCTTACAGCTGGAGGGGGTGGTTTTGGTTCCCATCAGGGTGGGCTGTGCCCTCAGGGCGTGCTGCCTGAGGCCAAGCCCCACCGGGAGCCTGAAGTAAGGGACACTGGCCACAGTACTTCAGCTGCTCTTAAGATTCCATTGACCAGGTCGTGGGTCGGCCCCGCCCCCTCCTTAGGATTAGTGTCACACAGACTAGGTCACTTCGCAGCAAGAAGTCTTGATCCACGCTCTAACAGGACAAGGGTGGTTTTGTTTTTGTTTGGGGGTGAGGGTGGGGTGGGGGCCTTGGTCATTAGTTTTATACAAAAGCAACATTTATTTATTTATTTATTAAAGTTTATTTATTTTGAGAGAGAGAGAGAGTGTGTCAGCGGAGGAGGGGCAGAGAGAGGGAGAGAGAGAATCGCAGATGGGCTCCGTGCCATCCGCACAGAGCTCGACGTGGGGCTCGAACCCACGAACCGTGAGATCACAACCTGAGCCGAAATCAGGAGTCACCAAGCTGAGCCACCCACGTGCCCCAAGAGTCACTGTTTCTCAAGCTGTGAGCCCGGCAGGCAGGTGTGGGCGTCCTCCCGCCGCCGGGGGACTGGAGACGCAGGGTGCTCTGGCCCCCCCCCACCGTCGCCCATCGGGACCCCCCCCCTTGCAGGCAGTTCAGGCAGAGCCCCAGCCTCCTAGGGGCACAGACGGGCTTGGCCTGCAGGGGACACAGGCAGCTGGGAGGCACTGAACTTGAGGGGTTGTCCTCTGCTCCAATCTTGATCTGTGGCCCCTCCCTCCTTGCCTTTTCCCCTCCTGCTCTGTGACCCCTTCTTGGGTTCACTGTACACGGGACTGCTGTCCCTTCACAGCACCCCCAGGGCAGCTGCAGTCCCCTCACAGGGCCTGGAAGTTTCCAGGAGCACAGAAGCCAGGGCCTGCCGTGGCCCTCAGGCTCCCAGACCCTTTTCCTTTCCCTCTCCATTGCTTGGAAAAGGACATCTTGTTCTGGAACGGGGCGGTGGGGGGTGGTTTCTGCCGGTTCCAGAGCGAAGTCAAAACAGGAGGAGTAACAAGCAAGCAGTCGTCCTGGCGTCTGAGGCCGGCAGACTTCCGCCACCGCCGCGAATGTTTTAAGGAAGGCTCTGGGGTCTGCGTCAGCGCCGTGCTACCACAGAACCTTCTGGTTCTCCCCAGCGGCTCCACTGAACTTGTGTGTGTCCGTGTTTCCCCGTCGTCCTGGCGGCCCCTCTCCGTGCGAAGGGGCGGCCCTGACGCGCCTCGGTCCTTCAGTGCTGTCGCTGGGCCGCTGAGCGCAGCCTCGCTCTGTCGCCCTCCCTCCTCAGGTGGCCGAGTCTTTAGGAATCACCGAGTTCCTAAGGAAACAGGAAACGTGTCGGGAGTGCGTCCCGGGCCGGGCCGAGCTGGGGGCGACCGGGCAGAAGCGGGCGAACGAGGTGGGTGGCCCATCGGCGGGGGTGCAGGGGTCTTAGGGCTGTGGCTCCAGTCTGCGGCGCTGCAGTCGGGAGGGCCGGGCTCGGCCGCCCCTTCCTGGGCTCAGCCCCCCACCTGTCCTCTCCCTAGCTGGCGGAGGTGGCACCTGCCTGGGTGAAGAGGACCAGAAGAGATGCTCCGCCCCAGGACACCGGCCGCGGAGCCCCAGCGGCCAACGAGGGTAAAGTGCGCCCTGTGGGGTGGCCCTGTGCCTCCGAGGCCTGCTGCTCGCGGCCTGGTGCCCCTGGGGCCAGATCCAAGAGAACCTGGCTTCTCATGGGTTTTATCCGCACCTCCCAGGGCCCCGTGGGTCTCTCTCATCCCCTGGGAGGCTGGAGGTCTGTGAGGCTCTCTCGAATCCCTTACTGGAATGAAGAGCCACCCCGTGCAGTGAGGGGCTTGCTGTCTGGAGGCCCAAGGACATGCCATGTCTGGGGCTTGGCTTTCGTGAGATCTGGCTGCAGGTGCCAGCTGGGGTCTAACACTGGAAACAAGCCCTCCTCTGGGTTTTAAAATTTTTATGTTTATTTTTGAGAGAGAGAGAGACAGACAGAACACAGCCAGGGAGGGTCAGAGGGAGAGGGAGACACAGAATCGGAAGCAGCTCCAGGTTCCGAGCTGTCAGCACAGAGCCTGACGCAGGGCTCAAACCCACAGACTGTGAGACCATGACCAGAGCTGAAGTCAGACGCTTAACCGACCGAGCCCCCCAGGCGCCCCTGGTTTTTATTCTGTTCCGGCCAGAGCCTCTCAACGAGACACTGCACCCGCAGCGCTCCCGGAGCTGCCCCATAGCAGCTGGAGCCTCCGGTGTAGAGGCTTCTCCGTGGTGCTTACGACTGAATTCCACCGCAGGGGAGGGCGGGTTATTCAGGGGGAGCAGTGACAGCCCAGGCCCCTGCGGGCCACGCCGCTCCCCTCCCCTGACGGGTCAGTGTCGCCCCTGACCTTCATCTACACCTGGAAGCCGCCAGCCCCACGAGGCAAGGCGACCTTACGGCCCCGCGTGCTCCGCCAGGACGTTAATCTGCACGAGCTGGTTTGGGGCGGCGAGCGCAGGGAGCAGGCCCCACCGCCGTGCGTCCACTTACCTGCTTTTCTTCTACTGTTTAGGTCTTGCCCGCTCGGCGCCGGGTTCTGGCCCTGCAGGCCAGCGGCTGCGAGCGTCTGCCGACCCGGAGGCCAGGAGTGAGTGTGGGGCTCCTGCTGTCGTGTGGGAAGGCGCCAGCGGGCCGAGTCCGGGTCCTCAGTTCGGAGAGCCCAGGATGCGGACACAGGGGCGGGCGCCAGCCCTCCCCGGAGAGAAGGCCCAGGAACACTCCGAGGACTGGGACGGAAGTGGGGACGGCCCGGGCAGCGGGGCTCTCTGCGGCACCCTGATGTGCCCTGGAGGGGCGGCATCCCTGCTGCCTTCCGGGCCTGGAGGCCTCGAGAGGCACGGCTCCCGATGGACGTCCCGCCCCGGCGACGGCCTGCTCCCGGAGGCTGCCGGCCTCCCGCCGGACGGGGCTCTGTCCGCTGCCTGCGTCCCCGGGACCGTGCCCGAGCCGGGGTCTCCGCCGGGCCAGGCTGGGTCGCTGCCCACCGACGGGGGCCAGGGAAGCCTTGCAAGGGACGTGGGCCACCTCTCCCCCGGGCCCGAGGCATGTGCCGACCGGAGAGAACTGGAGAGCGTTGCTGGCGCTGGCGAAGCTGTAGCTTCTGAAATTACCACTGGGTGCCGTGAATCTTTGTCTCAGGGACGGGGGCAGATATTTATTCACTCCTCCGGCGGCTTTATCTTGCCCCATCCGAGTTCCGTGGTGCCCGGGGAGGAAGACACTGTCACGGCGGCTGGTGCGGCGGGGCCTGCCCGGCGGGGTTTCCTCTAGAAGCCACGGGGGCAGAGCCCTCCCAGTGAAGCGGAGTCGGACCCCAGGCCTGGCCGGGAGTGCGTTTTATCCAAAGAAGGTCTATATGAAGTGATATGTATTTTTCTATTGTGGATACTGACACAGATGAACATCTTATTTATAAAGAATGATGTCTTTGTACTTGGCTGGCTGCCCGCCCTTCCCTGTGTCTTGCTCGCCTTCGCGCTGACGGCAGCGGTTACCCGGTAACGAACTCCCGTGACTCGGCGAGTCCTCAGAGGCGACCCACAGTCAGCACCAGGGCGCTGTGGCTTGTCCGCCTTGCTCCCCCAGAACCGCGTCCCCTTCTCTCCTTGGTGATAGGCTGCCTTCCCACCAATTCTGGGTTTATTAAAGATCTAAGGTAGCCACCTTGCCCCCACCCCCAGAAAGTAGGAAAGAAAGTCCTTTCTGCCCGAGGGGGTGCAGCTGAGTCAGAGCCCCAGTCTTCTCCCTCAGAAAGTCACCTGTCAGGGTCTCTCCTCTTTCAAATGTCTTCCTCAGCTTTGTTACTGGGAGGGGAAGGGAAGGTGATTTGTCCACCTTCAGACAGTGCAGGTGTCCTCTCCCCCAGAGAGACTGTCAGGAGGTGCCCCGAGCAGGCAGAGCTGGGCACCTGGGCTGTCCCCCCCCCCCCCCCGCTCCTTCCCGGCCCTGCTGCGCAGACGATGGCTTCACCCTCAGCCATTTTCCTGTCCTCTCACTTGATCTCAGAGTCGGTTCAGGTTCAACAGCGGGATGGCGGCATCCCAGGATGCAGCAAGGCACAGTACGTCCTGCAGACTCCGGCATTTCTCAGGATCCCAGAGTGAAGCCTGAGCCTGGATCCCGGAGTGAAGCCTGAGTCTGGATCCCGGAGTGAGGACTGAGCCTGGACCCCGGAGTGAGGCCTGAGCCTGGATCCAGGAGTGAGGCCTGAGCCTGGATCCGGGAGTGAGGCCTGAGCCTGGACCCCCGAGTGAGGCCTGAGCCTGGACCCCGGAGTGAGGCCTGAGCCTGGATCCCAGAGTGAGGCCTGAGCCTGGACCCTGGAGTGAGGCCTGAGCCTGGATCCCGGAGTGAGGCCTGAGCCTGGATCTGGGAGTGAGGCCTGAGCCTCCTGCCTGGGGATCATTCATAACCCTCATCAGGCAACTGATGCAACAGGGTCAAATCTGGCCCCATGGTCCATTCTCTGGACCCAGGCCCTTTAAATAGAGATTTCAATTTCTAGGACATTAATTTCACCCTTGTGGATGTGCTACTATAAGTAGGTAGTGAATTTAACTAATGAAGTTAGTTCTGTTCTGCTGAACAGAGCTGGGAACACAGGGGTCCCTGGCAGTATGCTCATTAGATTTTTTTTAAGTTTATTTATTTTGAGAGAGAAAGAGAGAAACCGGGCGTGGCGGGTGGGAAGGCAGAGAGGGAGACAGGATCTGAAGCAGGCTCTGTGCTGTCAGCGGAGAGCGTGATGCGGGGCTCAAACCCACAAGCCTTGAGGACGTGGCCTGAGCCACCCGGGTCCCCCAGGATGCTCATTAATTTGACGTGCTGGTTGTGCTCCGTTGAGGGACCGACAGGCCTTGGCTCTGGGGCACCTGTGCCGTACCTGCCAGGGCAGCGTTCGCAAGGCCCCCAAACGGGCCGATGTGTAAACAGCGTCTACACCACAGCACTACATCAGCAGACTTGACCTTATTCCATAGAAAACAAATGGAAGTTTCCTTTTCTCGTAAAGAATTTTCTTTTGGATACATAGTACTTCTAATTTGAGATGCTCAGATTAGGGGCAGGAGTGAAGGGGTGTCAGATCGCAGGTTCAGGCACAGGTACCGCCCAAGGGACTTGGGGCCGGTGTGAATCCTCAGTGAGGACGCGTGTTTGCAGTGCAGGGACCTACAAGTCCCTGCTCAACTACTGTTATTACGAAATGCAGTGGAAGAAGGTCCCTTTGTTCTCTGTTCCCTGGACAGCCCAAGGGCCCTGCAGCTCCCCCCTCTCCCCCTTGCCAGGCTCTTCCGCGTTGGCCTCCCCAGGGGTCACGGGAGTGGGGGGAGTGGGGAGCGCTGAACCAGACGAGGGGCCGAGGCGGAGCCGGTCTTTGATGTCCTCTGAGGTCTACATTTTAAAGAGTAACGTCTATTCTCATCTGGGGAGGGCACAGCTTGAGATGCCCAAAGCTGCCAGAAGGCCCATGCCAAGCGCTGCTGGCCCGGCCTCAGCCCTCTGCCCCTTCAGCCAAGACGAGCACGTTCTCCTTTCTGGTGACTCGCCTCCGTGTGGCTAAATTACGTCTCTCTCGAAGCTTTCCTGACTTATTCACGTCAGATGGTATCCAGGGACTATTTCACTGGGAGACACGGGACAGAGTTGCATGCCCTGCCCCCCCCCCCGCAGCGTCCCTGTGTCACAAGTTAGTATTCAGTCCACATTTAATGCTTACATTGAAGTATAAATGCTCTCGCTGCTGAGTCTGGCGATGCGCTAGGATGACACGGACTTTCCTGTAAGCTTCCATTTTTCCTAGAGAGAGCGGCCTTGGGGTTTTTCATTTGCTTAGTGGCTTTCTTTTTTCTTTCTTTCTTTTTGCTATTTTTTATTTTTTACTTATTTATTTTTAAAAGCTTATTTAGAGAGAGAGAGCGCAAGAGAGAAAGAGTGGGGGAAGGGCAGAAAGAGACTCTCAAGCAGGCTCCATGCTGTCAGCACTGAGCCCGACCCGGGGCTCGAACTCACAACCGTGAAATCATGATGTGAGCTGAAGTCAGACGCTCACCTGACTGAGCCCCCCAGGCGCCCCTCACACAACTGTTAAGAACCATGATCTGGGGGCACCTGGGTGGCTCAGTTGGTTAAGCGTCCACCTTCAACTCAGGTCATGATCTCACGGTGCGTGGGTTCGAGCCCTGCGTCGGGCTCTGTGCTGACAGCTCAGAGCCTGGAGCCTGTTTCAGATTCTGTATCTCCCTCTCTCTGCCCCTCCCCTGCTCATGCTGTCTTTCCCTGTCTCTCAAAAATAAATAAAAAACAAAACAACAACAAAAAAGAACCATGATCTGGTCATTGCACGCATCCCAGTCATGGGGACTGAGCAAAGAAGTTCTTGGCGGAGGAGGTTCTGACACCGACCCCTGAACTGGTAGCCGCACACCCATGAAGAGTCACAGGAAGCAGAGGACAACTGGTGAGGGACAGCCGGCGTCTCGGCCAGGCCCTTCTCCCAGAAGCCCACGCTGTGGCGGGTCAGGAGAGGCAGTAGGCACAGTTCTAAAACCTGGCAGCTGAAAACAGAGGCATGTGCCTTCTGCCCACGCAGCGTCACTCACGGCTAGGGGGAGGGCTCGGTCTCGTCACCGCCAAGTGGGGGGCCGGGGGGACAGGCATGTGGCACACGTGGCCAGTGGCCACCCCGAGGGAAGGAATTGCAGGAGAGGTCAGGCCACTAGCCATGTGGTCTCAGCCGGCTGCAAGGGGAATGCTGCGTGAGCTGGGCGGGTGGGCTGCAGGGCCACCCTGTTTATGACATGCAGGTGTCACTCAGAGCTGAGCTGTGTGGGAGGCTGGGACTACTTTGACGCTCTTGTATCAGCTTTTGTGCTTCCTGGATGGTGTCTTTTTTTTGTTTGTTTTACTTATATGTGCTTGACCTCGTCCTGAAGCCCCTCCCTGGTCCCCGCTCTTGAATTCTGTGGACTTGCCCTTGTCACACCCCTTCATTATCCGGCAAGGAATCTGGAGGCGGAGGCCTGTGTGAACCATGTCCTGGGTTCGAAGTCTGCTATCGGCTCTCTGGCAACTTCATTGCCCTGTGGTGACTGCAGAACTGAGCAAATTTAACAGCCAGAGGGGTCTTCCTTTAATTTGATGCCACCTGTTTCCTGAGCGATCTCTGGGCCGGGGCCGCCACATGATTTGCTCATCGCTGAGCTCTTTCGTGTCTGTCATTAGCAACGTCAACTTTCTATTAGCTCTCCTGGGCTACTTGGATGTCTGGGGATGCAGCATCCAGAACCCATGGAATGTTCTAGAAAGGCCTGCTCACAGTATTAAGTCCTTCAATGGCTCCTCTGAAGAGCATTTAAAAAAAAATTATTAAAAAGCAGGCTCCATGCCCAACATGACGCCGCCTGAGGCCGTGCCCCTGAGATGGAGAGTGGCACGTGCTCCAGGCGCCCCAGCGAGCATTTACTTTGTAAGTCCCCCCGAGATATAAAACTGGCTGCTGCTGGACCTCGTGCCTCCAGGGCCTGGCCCGCTCAGCCCACTTCCCACGGAGGAGGACAGCCGGGAGCAGACCATCGAGGCCGGACACTCACCGTGTGGCTTCCAGACTTCGAGATGTCTGAGGGGCTACTGCATGGTCGGTCGTTAGACTTTAGTAAGTACCACAAGGGCAGAGAGCAGGTTCTTCTTTTTTAAAATGTTTATTTTGAGAGAGAAACAGAGTGTGACTGGGGGAGGGGCAGAGAGAGGAGACACAGAATCCAAAGCAGCTCTAGGCTTTGAGCTGTCAGCACAGAGCCTGATGCGGGACTCGAACCCACGGACCATGAGATCATGACCTCAGCCGAAGTTGGACGTTTAACTGACTGAACCTCCAAGGCGCCCCAGCTCTATGATATCCTAACCATTAGTTGTGATTGTAAAACTAACGCAGTGTCATAAATATTTAAATAATACAGAGGTACAAAGTAAAAATACTAACCCAGGGGTTTTTCTACACAAGTACGATATAAAACACACCTAATTCACAAAAACAAGATCACTCAGTCATTTTGTGGAGGAACTCCTTTATTTCCTGTGGAAGTCCTCCCGGGTGACAGACTGACCATGGGTGCACGTTGAGTGGCGGACGGCTCGCAGCGATGCGGTGTCTGGAGAGGCCCTGGGGAGCTGCAGAAACGATCCGATCTGGCAGAGCCTGAGGCCGGCGGGTGGCCGCACCACAGCCCAGCAGACGATCCGGGGGTGCGGCGCCGGGTCCTCCATGAAAGACCGTCCACCGTGGCGGCCACACAGGCAGCCCGGGGTCCGGAGCCGGGAGGCCCAGGCCAGGTCACAGGGCTCGGTGCCCCGTTTCGAGCAGCATGCTCTCCAGAAGCAGCCTGCTGTCGGCCTCCACGTAGGGCTGGTGCAGCCACATTGACAAGTAGCTCAGGGCGAGGTCGCGGTCTGCTGCGTGAGCGAGCTCTTCGGTGACGGTGCGTTTCAGGAGAAGCTCCTTCCGGTACATGTCGGACAGCTTGCGGGAAACCTCATCTGAAACAGACGTCTGTCTCCCTGAGCAGCAGACACGCGCGCAAGGCCTGCCCAGACTCGGCAGCAGCCCCGAGACAAGGGAGGGCCGTGCGGGTGTTCATCGCCCGGCTCGTGCAGATGAGCCGGATCGGAGAGCGTGATGAGGTTCACGAGATGAACAAGCAAGTGTAACCTTTTCTGCTCAGCTCTTCGCTACCGGCGAGGATGACGAGGAGATTCGCCTCAAACTGATAATATTCCAGTAACACAGGTAAATGGTTTTACCCTTTTCTTCCTCATTTAGATTGGCATCGCACGGCCAGGCCCTTCTTTCGAACTAACAAAGCTAAAGGTAAGTCTGATCTCATAGAACTTATGTAAGTAGTGGACGCCATGTTCCCAGCCGTCTTCTTCCATGGGGTTGGCTGAACTGACCTCAGTTTATCTTTTATTTTATTTTAATTTCTTTAAGTTTATGGATTCATTTTGAGAAAGACCACACGTGCACGCACAGGAGGGGCAGAAAGGGAGGGAGGGAACCCCAAGCAGGCTCCATGCTGCCAGCACGGAGTCCCACACGCGGTTCAATATCTCAAAGCATGAGATCATGACCTGAGGCGAAGTCGACAGTCAGATGTTCAACCAACTGAGCCGCCCATGTGCCCTGCCATTTATCTTTCAATTAAAATAAAACCCAAAAAACTCTTTCTTTTTTACAAACGAAAAAAATTCTGCCTCTTCAGAGGACGTGGAATTCGTTCTACCCATTTTTTTTTTTTTTTTTTGTAAAGGCTATTTATTTTTTTATTAAGTAATCTCTATGCCCAACGTGGGGCTTGAACTCAGAACCCGAAGATCAAGAGTCTCATACTCGGGGCGCCTGGGGGCTCAGTCGGTTGAGCATCCGTCTTCGGCTCAGGTCATGATCTCATGGTTCGTGGGTTCGAGCCCCGTGTCGGGCTCTGTGCTGACAGCTCAGAGCCTGGAGCCTGCTTCCCATTCTGTGTCTCCCTCTCTCTCTCTGACCCTCCCCTGCTCACGCTATCTCTCTCTGTCTCTCAAAAATAAATAAAAACAAACAAACAAAAAAGAGTCTCATACTCTACTGACTAAGCCAGCTGAGTGCCTCGACCTATTAGTTTTAAAGGGCTAAACAGGGCAACTGGCTTCACGCATCTCTGATTATGTTTAACATTCTTTGCCGAGTATTGGAGCCGAGAAGATGCCCACTTTCGGATGCTCCCAATCTCCTTCCCTTCTGAGGGATCCTCTCGAACTGAATTTCAAAGCCTGCCAGCCTCTTCAAGTACCAGATCTAAATAACACAAATACTCTCATAATTTCTACTCCTGAGAACCAACACAGAAAGTACTTACAAAAATGGGCTGTGGGCCACGTGTGAAACAGGGGAGGCCGCTGTCTCTCGTCCCCATAATGGTAGTTTTCTAGTTCACAAATTCCCTTGGTAGTCGAAGACAGCTTTTCCATTTTCATCTGTATTTTGGCCTGAAAAGATATTAATTGGGAATGTGAGAACATTATCTGAAATCTACGCTAGTCTCAGATCCAATAACTATCAGATTTCCAAGCTAAGAAGTATAAGTCTGTTGAACCCCAAAGTCCAACAACTCAACACTGGTAACTCCACATTCAGCAAATTTCCAGGGAGATGGAGGCAGACAGCTGTTACAATTTCATTAATTTGGATGACTTCTGAAGTAAACCCCGGATTTCCGGTGCTGGAAGGAGAAAGCTTGCTCAGTCCCACTTTGCTAAGATTTCTGAAGGCACGAATTTTTTCTCAGCACCAGAGAGCTGGAGGAATCACAAGTCAGGCTCTGCTTTTATGGAACGAGAGGAGAAAAGGCATTAAATGAGTTTATTTCTGACTTTTATTAACTGCCTTTGAGTTCACTGAAACCTTGAGGCTCAGTATCCTTCTTTGTGAAATGGTGATCATGACCCTGCACACTCCCCACAGGAAGGAAATGGCGAGAACTTGACATTGACGGTGCCTCGGGTTGGGGGTGGGGGGCTCTGCGGGAAGCCCTCGCACTGCTCATGTGCAGGGCAGTGGCCGTGGATACTGGCCTGTCACACTGCTCAGCTGAGCCAGCACAGGGCGCTGACAAAGGGCCCGCCTCTCCCGGCGGTGAGGAGGACCAAGTTCATGTGTGAAGCACCCGGCTGGTGCTACGTCAGGGTCTGTCAGGTGAGGCGGCGAAGCAACGGAGATTTCAGGCTAACTCCCACCTGCATGTACCTCTGTGTGCATACGAGTAAATACGAACAGATACATAAATCACCCACAGCGTAATTCCTTGCACTTGGCCCTCAGCCACCCTCCAGTCACACCCAAAGTGGTGCGGACTGAGTTTTGCTGCCATTAATTTTCAAAGGATGACACTCCATCCCCAGTCTTTTTAGGTTCGATATTTCACTTGGCCCAACCCCAAGAGGTAGGACTCGGCATTTCTGCATTACAGCGGGGGCGACTCTCAGGGCTCTGAACTAGGGAAGGCCAAGGCCAGCCCCCACACCACGCTTCCCCTGCCGCGGCTCTGGTCCTGCCGTCCCGTGTTCTCTGTGTCCTGCAGCGCCCCTGTTGCACCCAATTCAAAGAAAAGCTTATAAACGATCAGGAGAGTGAGCGAGGACAATCCCAGGGGCCTGACGCTACGGCAGCGGTGCCACGGTCGGCGTGGTCACTGGCAGAGCCGAGGGAGATGTGCGGTGGGCACCCTGGCCTTCAGGGCACGGCGGTCCACACTCCCAGCTCACCTCAGCCCGCCTCCTCCCACAGACCAACTGCAAAACGTCCATCCAGCTTAGGGAAAGGCCTCTGCCAGGTCAAACTCATTAGACACTTACAGCCAAGTCTGGAAACCATTCTCTCTAAAAGCTGGAGGAGAGCTGGAAAAATAACATTACCATCCTTAGGACGTTGACTTTTTGCTTTCGGACACAGAATGAGAACTTAATTCCAAACCGCTTCAAACCAGAGTAAATTCACTGGGGCAAAGAATTTCAGCGCCTGCCGCCAGCACCCAGATCTTGGTTCCTCCAGGAAGAGGAACCAGGGCGCCTTGGAGAAACGGCAGATCCTAGGACTGAGGCGGAAAATGCACAACATGGGCCCAGAACACCTTGTAAAGCTGGAGAGTAAGGAATGGTTCAAAAAAACCAGAACCAACCGCTCACGGTGCTGGAAGCACGTCAAAGGGACACAGGAGCCAACTGAACCCCTCGTGGCCAAAGCAGGAACAACTCGAGGCACAGAAGAGGGCGGTGCGGCTGTCCACACTGCTAGAAATACTCGATCCAGTGATTAACAGGCGGGGGAAGAGAGACAGCGCTCCGAGGCCCACGTGAGCCACACGAGCTCCGCCCTCCAGGAGGTGAGGCAGCACCTGCCACTCCTCACAAGCGGGGGACACAGTGACTTCCTTCCAGAGAGGCCAGTGAGGACGGGGTAGGGGGCGGGGAGAGGACTTAGTTTTACAGAGGAGAAACCCGACCACACCCCAGGCAGCTGATCAAGGTCAACACCCATCACACTGCATCATGGTCCCGGTCCATGCCCTTGACAGGATGCGATGAGAACAGGACTTCATGTCTGCGGGTTCCTCTAAAAAACCCACAACCCCAGGCTAATCGTGGGAAAGACCTCAGACAGACCCCGGCTGAGGTCCAGCTGCAACGCAGCGGCCCAGTCCCCTCCAAACCGCCAATGTCACAAACAACAAGGGAAGGGGCGCTGGGGGGCTCAGTCGGTCGAGCGCCTGACTCTTGGTCTCGGCTCAGGTCGTGACCTCGCAGTTCGTGAGTCTGAGCTCTGCGTTGGGCTCTGGGCTGACGGGGCAGAGCCTGCGGGGATTCTCTCTGCCCTTCCCTTGCTTGCTCTCTCTCAAAATAAATAAATAAACTTAAAAAAATCTAAAAAACAAGGGAAGTCTGCGAGACTGTCACAGCCAAGTGGAGTCTAAGGAGACATGAGGACCTCTGGGAAGGGCTTCCGGGAAGGAAAGAGGACTTAAAGGGAAAAAACAAAAAGAAATGTGAATAGACTACAGCCTCCATTTGCTAACAACATATCCATCCTGGCTCATTAATTAGGACGTAGGCAGCGTACAAATCTGAAGCGAAGGACAGTGATGTTCGAAACGGTGCAGGCTGAGGATCATTTACGGGAACACCCCTACTCTGCTCAACCTTTCTGCAAACCCGAAACTGTCCTAAGAGATAAAGTGCTAGTAAAAACCATATAGAATAAATTCACTGGACCAGGACCCTGTGGCTTGGGGAGACCACGGAGAACAGGGGGCCTGCCTCTTCCCAAGGCCACCGGCCTGGCCGTGACACTCATGACCCTGCGTGTCTTCCCTTTCTGGGGACTGGCTCGGGCCAGTGTGCCCCTCCCCGCTCCTCACAACTGCCTCTGTAGGAATAATCCTTCCTTTTGTAGGAAAAGGAAGGTGCGCCCCAGGCTCAAAGACTTTGACAGAAGCCATATTCAGCTAACATCTTTTTAGAATGTTTTCATTGTATTACAGACAAATGTTAAGTACCTAAGGAGCATGGGATTAACAGAGACTGGGAGGCAGACAGAAGAGTGGAGGAAATGTGTGCGCCGATCTAGTCCCAGAGACGGGACACGCCGCCCCTGGCTCCGGACAGGACCTGCCGCATTGCTCTCTGGGGGGAGGCCCCAGCTCGGCCAGGGCCAGGGGGTCTCCCCGGAACACCAGCGCACGGCTTCCTTCCCTTGGGGCAGCCTTCCGGTCTTGGTGGCGACTGTTGAGTCTACCATCTCCCGTCACGGGCGAAATCTCCAGTGTCTCCGATCACTCCTGCGGGCCACGGCCTGCGCCGCTCAGACCCCGGAGCGGCCTTGGAACACGCATCCTCAGCCCCTCCGTCCACGGTGATGGCCGGGCCCACCGTTTCCGGGCTGTCCCGGACACAGTCCGGCTTCATCTCAGGATCTCGGGAACACGGCTGACCACGCGCATGCCCTGCTCACAGGCGACCCAGCACTACTTTCACGGGGGCCTGTGCCACGCGTCCCAGGGACCGAGGGCGAGGCGCTCCCCCTCTCATCTGCTGCTCCGTCCATCGAGCCGGCTGGCTGGCTTTTCTGGACCTTGACTCTCCCTGCTACCGTCTTCCCACACCGCCTCTCCTCAGTGCAGGTGACTGGGGCTGAGGAAGGGGTCCCGGGGCACCAGCCTGCCCCTTAAGAATGCGGAGAACCAGAGGCGCCTGGGTGGCTCAGTTGGTTCAGTGTCCAACTTCAGCTCAGGTCATGATCTTGTGGTTCATGAGTTCGAGCCAGGATTTGGGTTCTTTGCTCACAGCCTGGAGCCTGCTTCAGACTCTATGTCTCCCTGTGTCTCTGCTCCTCCCCGCTCATGCTCTGTCTCTCTCAAAAATAAATAAACATTAAAAAAAAAGAACGGGGAGAACCAAGGATGGATCAGCAAAACCAACCAATCACTCCTGGTGAGCCTGAAATGGAAGGCACACGCCCTCCCCTTCCGAAACCGTTCCCTAACGTGCTCCTGCTCCGGACGCAGCTCTAAATGAGAAGGCAAGAGGCGTGCTCTGATAAGAGCCAGGTGGCATTTAAAAACGAAATCCTGGGGCGCCTGGGTAGCTCAGTTGGTCAAGCCTCCGACTTCGGCTCAGGTCAGATCTCACGTTCGTGGGTTCGAGCCCCACGTCGGGCTCTGTGCTGACAGCCAGCTCAGAGCCTGGAGCCTGCTTCCGGTTCTGTGTCTCCTTCTCTCTCTGCCCCTCCCCCTCTCATTATCAAAATATATCAAAAATAAATAAAACATTAAAAAAAAATTAAAAAAAAAATTAAATCCTGGGGCACCTGGGCGGCTCAGTTGGTTAAGCGTCCAGCTTCGGCTCAGGTCATGATCTCACAGCTCATGGGTTCGAGCCCCGCATCGGGCTCTGTGCTGACAGCTCGCTCAGAGCCTGGAGCTGCTTCAGATTCTGTGTCTCCCTCTCTCTCTGACCCTACCCTGCTCGCACTGTCTTCTCTGTCTCTCAAAAAAAAAAAGAACCCACATAAAAAAACCCCAAAATCCTTTCAGATTGCTTTACAGTTTATAAAAGTCACATTAGTGAGTGTTGGCAATGTTTCTCGTTCTAAGAGAGCTTTGAGATTCTGTGACATCCTCGTACCAGGAGGGAACGAGGGACGAGCAGGCTCTGGAGCGAGGTGGGGGCGCAGCGGGACGACAAGCCATGCTGACGTGCCCCTGACCGAGCACCACGCGCTTAGCTCTCGTGGCTGTTCAGATGCCGGTTGTTTCAGTGATGTCAACACTGGAACGCAGCCATCCGGTTCCTTCTCTTTTAGGAACAATATGTGTGCCCACTTTTTTGTTCCAGCAAAGATATTTGCCCTCATCAAATGAGTTAACTTGGGAACAACAGACACACCCAGGCAGTGGGCAGTTTCGCATAACTTACTACGTCGTAGGTTTCGAAGGCTCGTGCTGCCTGTGCGGATTCCCCGCCTGCCGGGGACACAGCACGGACGGAGAGAACCAGATCTCACCGGGCCCACAGCCCTATCCTTCCCGTGAGCGCGGTTCCACGCCAAGTCGCGGACGCCGGTCTGGGTACCTGCGTCCCCCCACAGCACCACCCAGGGCGAGGAGAAGGCAGACAGGACAGTGACAAAAACCAAAACATTCAGGAGACTGTTTGCTGTGTGGCCCCACAAGCATCCTAAACATCTCACAGGCGTACCGATTTCAAGCACAAAGAAAAGACCATGTTACCTAAATGTCCTCAGCGCTCCATTCTTTTCTCTTTTCACTGTTTCTGAAACCGTATCACAACTTGCAATTGATGTGATATTTGAAAGGGTAGCGTTTCTTTCCTGAGCACCTCTTTTAAGCCGCCAGCTTTGTAATAGTCGGCACCCTAAAGCTGGACGAGCGGTACCGTGAAAAAAGACAATTATATCGCACAGGTTCCTGTTTGACAGGCAAGGAATCGTGTTATGTAGCAGAACCCTTTCCATCAGAAAAGGTTCAGAGATAAAGATCTCCTGTGTTCACCGATCCATTTTAGTTACCCAAGTATGTGCCCAGCTAGGAAGTGAGGTGCGGTCCGCATTTGGGAGCGGGCACTGGGCGGGTAGGGACTCAGTCACTAGTTCATTACATAGACACTTCAGAGCATCTCTTGTGTGATAAACCAGGGCCGACGGGTCAAATCCAGCCCACACCGTACTTTAATATGGTCCAAGAGCTAAGGATGGGTTTTACAGTTTTAAATGGTTGAAAGAAAATGTAAGAAGAATATTCTCTGACATGTGAAAATGGTATGATATTAAAGTTTCAGTGTCCACAAATAAAGTTTTATTGGAACACAGCCATGCTGACAGAGACTTCAAGTATCTCCATTCTGACCTCAGTCTGTACTTTCTGAACAATTAAGTTCTCCTTTCCCGAGAGGAGACTCTTAGTTGGCAAAAGAGTCAGCTGACAAAGTATCTCCCGAGGGGAACCAAAACTAGCCCCTTGAGTAACAGGGACCTTCCCGAGCCAGCAGGACCCCTCGTGACTGACCACGGGACAACGAGCCACCTGCCCCTCACTGCCCACCTGCACGCACCCACAGCCCTCTGCCCGGCATTTTCCTCATATAAACCTGCAAGTGTCCCCAGGAGTCTGGAGATGGTCTCTGAGACGCTAGGGCACAGTCTTCCCGGCGCTGGCCTCGCCGAAATACACTCCCAACTTGTGTCCCCTCTGCTCGTCCCTCTGCCTTTGGACTCTGTCAGCAGGGAGCAGCCGAGCCTGGTGTGTTTGGGACCCCGAGCCAGGCACTCGTGCACCCCCGCGCCCCAGCTACGCCGCCTTTCCCCTCTGTACTGTCGTCTCTGGCTCGTTTGGCGCCTCGCTATGTGGCTGAGCCTAGTGGTGACAAGTCGTGGTAGGGTCCACAAAGCCCAAAATATTTACTGCGTGGAGCCCTTGGACAGGGGTGAGGTGGACCTGGACATCACGCAGGGCTGAAAGAACGAAGGGCTAGGACAGCATCCTGGGGAGCATGGGGACTCAGCGTGGGAGGAGGAAGACACTATGGAGGAGGCGGAGGAGGAGAAAGCAAGTGTCTAGACGGGAGCACCTCCCACAGCGTCCACACCTTCCGAGATACACCCTGGGATTCGGGGACAGTGATCACAGGTGGTTCTGGGTCTCACCAAAGCCTCGAAGGTGGTCTGCAGCGCCTCACACAGCGTCTCTAGCTCCTTGCTATGTTCCGGAAGCGTCCTTCCCGCATTTTCCTCGGAGGCGGGGCTGCTGCTCTGTGACTCTGTCTTGTCCTCGCTCCTGGACAGGACGGAAGAGACAGGGAACACAGGACACTCTGAAAGGCCCCTCAGTCATCAGGGCCAACTCAGGACGTGCTAGATCCACGTAAGTGGGTCAGGCATGCGGCACGGGTGCTGTTTCATGTCCCTGTGACCTGTGTTTACTTGGTACTGGCGTCCACCATGAACGCCTCCCCCTGTTGTGCACCAGAGTAAGTCAGCTGAACGCACCCCGCGGTGTTCTTGGCCTGGGGGGGGGGTGGCGGGCTCGGTGTCCAAGGACGAAAGACATGCCCATGTCCCCAGAGTGCACTGTCTGGGAGCTGATCGGCCAGCGGAAGCCTGTGGCCTGTGGGGCGTGAAACTAACCTACTGGGGCCGCCACACCCCCGGGAAGAAACCGAACGTAAGGACAGAACAGACGATATCCGAGGCGCCTCTGAGGAGGGGGAAGAACTCGCTCTTGCCGACTGTGCCTCGGCAGGAAGAGGCGGGAAAAGCAGCAAAGGGCCAGGGTGCGCGACGAGCGCTGGGGACCGGTGAGAGCCAGGGACAGGCCAGGCCCAGAGACTCGCACCTCTGCTCTGGGGACGGTGACAGAGGAAGACAGGATCCTAACTGAGAGATTCAAAATACACACGTAGGAAAGAATAACAAAGCAAATCTCCCAATCAGAATTGTCACTGCTAACAGGTTTTTTTAGGACTCCTGTCTTCTTTTTAAAGGAATTGCTAAGGGGAGCGCCTGGGTGGCTCAGTCAGATAAACGTCCAACTCTTGATTTTGGCGCAGGTCACCATCTCATGGTCTGTGGGTTCGAGCCCCGTGTCAGGCTCCATGCTAACAGTGCAGAGCCTGCTTGGGGTTCTCTCTCTCCCTCTCTCTCTCTCTCTGCCCCCTCACCACTCTTTCTCAAAATAATAAACGTATAAAAAAGAAAAGAAAAAACTGCTAAGGAAAAATACACTCCTTTGTCTCTTCTCCTCCCCATCCTGCACCTGACCTCTGATGCCTGGTCACCAAAGATGGGAGTGGGGTTCTCCACGCCAGCAGGGCACCCCGCAACTTAACTCCATGAGACAGTCCCTACCTGGAGACAGCCTCCGGCCCCCCAGTCAGCTCGGCCCCGTAAGACCGTCCCCGCAAACTTCAGACCCTCCCTGCAAGTCCGGGCTGTCACCCGCGCTTCTACCAACGGGCGGAGCAAGCGGTTCCCGCGACCCGCACCCTGGGGTTTGAAGGATTTCGCAGACCAGCTCACATGAACGCTGTGTGGCATAATTCTGCTTTAAAAAGAGACCCACACAGTGTATGCTTACGTGCATCATTCCATCCCCCGCTCTTCTTCTTGGTATAGTCTACTTTATGCATGCTGATAAAGACTACCTTTCCCGCCCTAAAACTCCCACGGGGGACGCCTGGGCGGATCAGTTGGTTAAGCGTCTGACTTTGGCCCAGGTCATAAGCTCACAGTTCGTGGGTTCGAGCCCCAGGTCTGAGCTGTCAGCACAGAGCCCGGAACCTGTTTCGGATTCCGTCTCCCTCTCTTTCCGCCCCTCCCCCACTCACACTCTGTCTCTCAAAATTAAATAACCAGTACATTGAAAATTAGAAGGAAAAAAGAAGACTCCCCAAGCGAAGCGCTTAGAGCATGGGGAGCTCCACACGCACTTACCATAAGCTGATTTTCAGGTTGGCAATATTATTTGCAGTAGCAAAACCCGCGTCACTGAGGTTTTCCCACTTCAGGATCAAATTATGCCAATCAGCTGCATTGTCCTTAATTTTTCTTGCGCTGACAGATAAGACGGGTTTTCTGGGCGTTGCACTTCCAAGAGTATTTGCTGATAGGGAGTAAAAGGAACAGAATGGTCATGAAATTTGTGAAACGAAATAAAGAACCTCATTTAAAATGGGGTCGGGAGGCTGTGAGAGACGAGCTCTCCCGCAGCAGGAAGAAGGAAGATCAGAATTATGATGATAAGGGAGAGTATTCTTCACATAGGAATCTCATTATCTGCTTTCAAGAGAAAGTTCCAGCAACAATGTATCAACCACCACTTGCAGCCGATGAGGAACCACTACAGCACAAACACTGTTCTTCTGCAAGGAACCTCCGTTCCGCACTCCCACTTTCGCCTAGAACCTAATGAAGGCTGACCTTCCCGGGGCGCCTGGGGGCTCCGTCGGTTAAGTGACTTCGGCTCAGGTCATGATCTCACGGTTCCTGGGTTCGAGCCCTGCGTGGAGCTCTGTGCTGACAGCTCGGAGCCTGGAGCTGCTTCAGATTCTGTGTCTCCCTCTCTCGCCCCTCCCCCATTTGTGCTCAGTCTCTCCCTCTCCCTCAAAAATAAATAAACATAGAAAAAAAAAAAACAGATGACCTTCCCTCTGTCTCTTCTGACTTGCCTAAAATTCACCATGGCTTGCTTGTCCTGAATTGTCATTCCTTTGTTTTCTGAATAAAAAAGTGATTTTTTTAACGAAAAATGATTCTTTGCTCTGTTTAAAGTTAACATTACTCACATGTACCCCAATATTTATAGCAGCACTTTCAATAAAAGAAAGGGCCTAAATGTCCATCAACTGATGAACGGAGAAAGAAGATGTGGTTTATATACACGATGGAACACGACCTGGCAATGAGAAAGAATGCAATCCTGCCATTTGCAGCAGCGTGGATGGCACTGGAGGGTGTTATGCTGATGAAATAAGGAGAGAGATCGTGTGTTCTCACTCGTATGTGGAACTTGAGAAAGTTAACAGAAGACCATGGGGGAGGGGGAGGGGGAGGGGAAAAATAGTTGTAAACAGAGAGGGAGGGAGGCAAACAAGAGACTCTTAAACAGAGAGCAAACTGAGGGTGGACGGCGCCGGAGGAGGGGGAATGGGGGATGGGCAGCGAGGAGGGCACTTGGGATGAGCCCTGGGTGTTGTATGAAAGTGATGAATCATGGGAATCTACCCCTGAAGCCAAGAGCACACTGTATACACTGTACGTGAGCCAACTTGACAATGAATTATATGAAAAAGACAAGTTAACATTACATGGTGGGCAGAGTGGGGGCCGGAGATGACCCCAGGGGACGACGGTCCTCAGGCCGGCTGGGAGCCTCTGGAGGGAGCCCTGGAACTAACCCCTTCGGAGAGTCTCAGACTTTCAGGATTAGTTTAAAGTACTTGCTCATTTCCCAAACCTCAGCTTTTGAGTAATGGGATCCCGATTCTCTACACTCTGAGGAGGGTCCTCCCTGTGGGACCCCAGCTGGTCCCATGTTTAAAAGCTCTTCCCTCTTCAGGGGCGTATTTATTTATTTACTTTCAAATATTTTAACACGCGGCATTACATTAGTTTGAGGTGGACAGCACAGTGACTGGACAACCTGTTCTTCACCCCGTGCTCATCACACTTGGTACTTTTTTTTTTTTTATAAGTAGGCTTCACACCCAGCATGAGGCCCGATGCAGGGCTTGAACTCATGACCCTGAGATCAAGACCTGAGCTGAGATCAAGAGTCAGGCACTTAACTGACGGAGCCACCCAGGCGCCCCAGCCGTGATGGGGAACTCGACCTCCCCAAAGTTTCCTCAGCACCTAATGAGAAAGCTCTGAGTCTAAGAGTAAGCTGCCTACACAGGGTGCCTATTTTCATGGGCACCTGAAGGCTTATAAACAGTCACGACTCTAAAGTCACCTCTTTAGGGGCATCTGGGTGGCTCAGTTAGTTAAGCTTCCAACCTCGACTCAGGTCATGATCTCATGATTCGTGGGTTCAAGCCTCACATTGGGTTCTGTGCTGACAGCTCAGGGCCTGGAGCTGCTTCAGATTCTGTGTCTCCCTCTCTCTGGGCCCCCTGCCCACTCACGTGCTCTCTCTGAAATAAACACTAAGAAAATAAAAATAAATAAATAAATAAAGTCACCTCTTTATAGGCACCGATTCCAAATTCACCAAGTGGAACAATTAAAGGAAGGCAAAGCCTCCTGAGCCTCTTGGTCCCCGAGCACAAGGCGGCTGCCTTGCGCAAAGCCCGGGCAGCCTTCCTCCTCCCCTTCCCTGCGGCCCCACCTCCCGTATGCCCCCCACTTCCTCATTCAATCCCCTCTCTGAACCTCCTTCCTTTCTCTCTGAATCTCTCCCCATTTCTTCCTCTCCCAAACCTATTAAAACCTGCCCCATAAAAGTCAGAGCCTCTGAGGAGCCAAACGCTAAACTAATTTCTCATGTTCCCAGGACTAAAGCTGAATTATGACCTACGGTCAAAGACTTTCT
>NC_043708.1:2480443-2487307 GCF_006229205.1 Suricata suricatta | reverse complement strand
TGGCTGTGATCAGCGCCCCCCTCGGCAGCCCCTCTCTGGGCCACGGGCCGGACAGCCCCGCCCCGGGGCTCCTCGCAAACCCCGAGAGGGGACTCAGAGCACGCGAGGTTTTCGGGGGGCGCCGCCGTGTTGCCGGGTCCACAGGACGTGCTTCGCCCCCCTCCCCAGCCCCCCACAGGATGCAGCGCCCACCTGTTAGCTTCCGTGCGTCCTCAGGGAAGACCGCCGTCCGCTCAAACCCAGGGTCAGGGTTTAGGGCGCCTGATCTTGGAACAAGGCCTCATTTAGAAGCACATGGGCTCTGTGGTGTCCTGAACGTCCCTGACCTAAAACTAACGGTCAGTTAAGGGGTTCTCTCAGGTTGGCTGGCGATTATTAGAACTGGATCCCTGACCCCTTTATTTGTGAAGGTCAGGATGACTTAGTTTTTTTAAATGTTTATTTATTTGAGAGAGAGAGAGCACAAGCGAGGAGGGTCAGAGAGAGGGCGAGACACAGAATCTGAAGCAGCTCCACGCTCTGAGCTGTCAGCACAGAGCCCCTCGTGGGGCTCAAACTCATGAACTGCGAGATCATGACCTGAGCCGAAGTCACTTAACCAACTGAGCCACCCAAGCGCCCCGGGATGACTTAGCTTTTAATACCTTAAAAGAAGGCCCAATAAATATCCTGCTCTTGTACATCCCAATTACCAACTTCCCTTTTTCCCATTTATACATGAAAAGGAAGGGAACTCCTTTGGGGTGCTCACCCCAAACACGAGGACCACCATCGACTCAGCAGGGCACTCCAGCCAACAGGCCGTGTAACACCAGGCCATGCCCCTTGCCACAGAGCTAATCCCATCACGACCCTTTTGGGTCAGGCCAGTGAGGAGACAGTCTTGGGACTCCAGTCACTGTCCCTGTGTCTGGTGCAGTGGAGGCCCCTGTTCACCCACCACCCTCGGGCCAGTCGTCTGCCCCCATGAGATCATCTTCCTAACTCTTCCTCCCAGAACTCCTCCCTGCTCACGCCTGACTCTAACAGATCACCTCCTCCTGACGCCTTCCATGATGACTTACAGAAAACGCTGGGGGCACCTGGGTGGCTCAGTCAGTTAAGCATCCGACTTCGACTCAGGTTGTGATTTCACAGTTCTAGAGTTCTAGCCCCGTGTTGGGCTCTGTGCTGACAGCTCAGAGCCTGGAGCCTGCTTTGGATGCTTTGGATTCTGTGTCTCCCCCTCTCTCTACCCCTCCCTGCTTGCACTCTGTCTCTCTCCCTCTCAAAAATAAACATTAAAAAAAATTAAAAAAAAAGAAAACTCTGGATGACACTGACTTCTCACGGTTCACGGACGGTTTTCATTTGGGAGGATTTTCTGGACGTAGAACTGCATCTCCCTTTGAAGGAACGGGGCGGCACCTTCGCCCTGGCTACTCCACCTCGGAGCCGGGCCGCCCCCGCCCCCCGGGCCCGCGTGCTAGCCGAGGGCACAACCGCCTACACGGACGCCGGCAGCAGGTGCACCTTCGGAGCGGCTCAGTTGTGTAACGTTACGGAAAATACGCAGCTTTCCTGTTCTCCTACTTTCAGCAGGGAGGAGACTTAAAACGGAGCTTCCGTCCAAAATGTACTGGGTGCCATCTTTCCACCAGCGGCCCTGGCGGAGCCGACTGTCCCTGAGCACTGGCAGCGGGACTCCGGAGGCTAAAGGAAACCACCGAGCTGCTGCTCCCGCCCAGGACGCTGCTCCCAGAGGAACCAACCACCACACCCCTGTCGTGGGCCAGAGGCCTGTTCCCCCAAACGACAATCCAGAGAAATTGGCTGGAGATGCCCACCAACTGGCCCCAGGAAAGGAAAGACAGATTGCAAATCTAATAACTGTTGGTTGGATACAAAGAGAAAACTCTAGTTTGCGCCGAAGAGCAATCCAATCCTGCCGGAGAGGAAAATTCCCACTTCGGACCCGCCGCACATGCGTGCCATCATTGGTCTGCTGATAAAATGACCCCCGTAAATCAACGCTTGGAGCTGTCAGCACAGAGTCTGATGCGGGGCTCGAACCCACGAACTGTGAGATCATGACCTGAGCTGAAGTCTGATGCTTAACTGATGGAGCCCCTCAAGCACTCCTGTAGCTAAAATTCTGCATGAAAAGATCATCCCTACCTGGAGAACCACCTTGAAGTTCACAGTGACTAGGGAACTCATGTCACTGACCAGGTGATGTGACCAGTGTGTGCCATCTGCCTGGCCTGACGACACTGTCACTGCGCTGACCACTCGCAGTCCCCGGGGCCGGCAGAACTGGCATCGTTAGGATGTAACTGGCAAAATCGCAGAGGCTCTCTATCTTGGCCAAAGGTACTACCAATAGTCATTTTATTTTATTTTTTATTTTAAAAATTTATTTATATTTGATAGTATATTCGAGAGTGGGGGAGAGGCAGAGGAAGAGAGAACCTTAAGCCGGATCTAAGGTCAGCACAGAGCCTGACCTGGGGCTGGATCCCACAACCCTAGGGTAGTGACCTGAGCTGAAGTCAAGAATTGGATGTTTAGGGACGCCTGGTGGCTTAGTCAGTTAAGCATCTGACTTCAGCTCAGGTTGTGATCTCACAGTTCAAGGGTTTGAGCCCCCACCCCATCAGGCTCTGTTGCTGACAGCTCAGAGCCTGGAGCCTGTTTTGGACTCTGTGTCTCCCTCTCTCTCTGCCCTTCCCCAACTCATACTCTGTCTCTCTCTCTTTCTCTTTCTCTCTCAACAATAAACAATTAAAAATAAATAAATAAAAATAAATTTAAAAGACAATTAAAAAAAAGAGTTGGATGTTTAATTGACTGAACCATCCAGGCACCTGGGAAAACCTTTCTTGATAAGTAATCCTTTTGAGCAAAGATCTTGATCAAAAGGAGGAAATGTGAAAATAAAGGAAACCACATTTAGTGATAAGATTCTTTAAGTAAGCTCTACACCCAGTGGGGGGGGGGGGGACTTGAACCCATGACCCCTAGATCAAGAGACACACTGACTGCCCCTCAGGTGCCCCAGGAAATCTGATGTCAGGAGGCCTTGAGGAGGTGGCGCTCACGGAGGTACCGCAGGAGCAAGAAAGATAAGCATGATCCTGGGGCGCCTGGGGGGCTCAGCCGGGTAAGCCTCCGACTTCGGCTCAGGTCATGATCTCACATTCGTAGGTTTGAGCCCTGTGTCAGGTTCTGTGCTGACAGCTCAGAGCCTGGAGCCTGCTTCTGATTCTGGTCTCAAAAGTGAAAAAAAAAAAAAAAAAAAAAAAGTCTCAAAAATAAATTAAAAAAAAAAAAGAATGATCTCAACAAGGGAAGGCATATTTCACATTGGAATTTTGACTCCAGCTTTTAGGAAAGGAAGGAAGATCCCTCTCGGCCCTAGAGGGGCACTACCCACCGCCTGCAGCCAAAATAGCAAAACCAGCTCTGGGTCTCCAATGAACTTTTGGTTACCACTCTCCTCAACTTCCTCCTCAAACCTAAGGAAAGCTGACCTTCTCTTTGTCTCTTTGACCTTGCCTATAGTTCACCATAGCTGGCCTGTCCCAAACTGTAATTCCTCTGCTATGGCTGAATAAATTGTTGTTGTTGTTTTTTAACTTAAATAAAATTGCTCTTTGCTCTGTTTAAAGGTAACACATTTATGGTCTTAGTGGGAGAGCAAATTTATATATGTATTTTCTTCCGTCAGAAACAGCCAGATGGGAGATAACAGGGCAGGGTGCGTAAAAGGGGGCGTGGCGTTTCCCAGCTCTCGGAGCACACTACCCTCCCCGAATCTCCCGCCTGTTCGCCAGCCTGGAGTTCCCCAAATCCCATCCATCTGGGCTTTTATGGAGGCACCATTACAAAGGAATGGTTGAGTAAAGCATTGGCCATTGCCAACTGATTCCACTTCCAGCCCTTCTTCCCTCGGGGGTGGGGGGGGAGGGAGATGGGACTCAAAGTTCGAACCTTGTAATCACAGGACAGGCTCACAGGGTGGGGCTGGGGCAAGCCTCCAATCAAAGGTTACCTCGGGCTTCCCACGATTCAGGTGATTAACGTAACAAAAGACACTTTGATCACTCTCACACTGGCTCCCGGCCTAGAACAATTTACTTATTTTAAACCACAACATCGCAGCCTGTTAGGCAAGTCCTGTTAAGCACTTCTCTGACTTCTCCCTGCTTGCTCTGCCTCAGCGCTAGCTACAGCTCAGCACAAGATCTGACTTTGATCTACAATATTTTTCCTGTCCGTGTGTGCCCCTACTTGGCTAACTCCTAGGATCCTTACTGCTCTGCTTATTTAATTTTCTTTCTTTTTCGTCTTCTTCTTCTTCACTTTTTTTTTTTTTTTTTGAGAGAGAGAAAGAGAATCTTAAGCAAGCTCCATGCCCAGTGTGGAGCCTGATGTGAGGCTCCAACTCACGAACTGTGAGATCCTGACCTGAGCTGAAATCAAGAGTTGGATGCTTAACCGACCGAGCCACCCAGGTGCCCCAATGTTCTGCTTATTTAAATATCATATTGGTTTTTCTTTCATTCTTTGCTTTTACAACTAACCAAGATTAGTGAGTACCCACAACATGCCAGGCGTGGGGGATGAACTGACTGAATGAGACCTACCAGGACTATTTTCATGGAACTTTCTTTCCAAACAGGAAGTGGATAACAGACCACTAGATGACCGTGATCAGTTTAGATCAGGGTGAGTGCCACACGGAAAAGGGGGTGGTGCCCGGGGGCTCAGTCGGTTAAGCAACCACTTCTTGATCTCAGTTCAGGTCATGATCTCACAGTTCAAGCCCCACATCGGGCTCTGCACTGATGGAACGGAGCCTGCGTGGGATTCTGTCTCTCCTTCTGTCAGCCTCTTCCCTGCTTGTTCTCTCTCTCAATATAAATAAACTAAAAATAAAAACAGGAAAGAAAATGGGGTCTGTGTTAGGGTGAACCCTCGAGGAAGGGTCATTTAGGCTGGGATCTGAACGATGAGAGGTCAACAGCATGGGTCCTGTGCAAAAATGAGCTTGAGGAGTCTGAAAAACCGAGAAGGCAGTGTGGCTACGATGAGGGACGGCAGCAGAAAAATGTTCACCTTTAGCCCAGAAGGCTAACCTGTAGTCTGCATAATTCCAACAAGGATCAATAGGTTCTGGCTTAAAGGTTCTCATGACTGCCTGTAAATCTCACCAACAGTTAGTACTGAACTGAGTAAGAACGCCAGAGAAATCTTGTGAAAGCAGTTTTATGAGCAAAACTTCAAAGAAACACTTATGACAAAATACCCCCTCCATGTTTCCTTCCCCCTGACCAGTAAGCCTATTACTATCAGCTTCAAACAGCAAAAAGTACAGCCCTTTCTGCCCCCGGGCCTGTCCCCATGTTACTTAATAAACCTACTCAATTGCATCATGCAACATCTCAAGATTCTTTTCTTGACTGCTGCGGTGATGACCCACATCACCTAGAATGCCATGGCGTGGGAGGAATGGGTAAGTGAGGAGGCCGTCAAGCAACAGGAACCTTTCCGACCAAGTTAGTTTGGATGTATTCCAAGGCAATGAAAAGTAAGCAATCAGCTTTGACTAGGAAAGTGATGTGATCTGATTTCGGTTTCCAGAAAGTCACTCCTTCCACAAAGAAATCTTCCTGGATCCGCCAGGTTGGGTTGACTCCAGGGGTCATTGCACTAGATGTCTGAAAACAACCTATTTTTCAGTTATCACCGGCACTCACTAGTGTGGAATATCTGCTTTTGTGACATCCATAGACTGTAAGTACACTGGGCAGTGATTGTCTTGTTCCCTCTCCGAACCTCGGCACATAGTAGGTGTTAAATGGGGAAATGGTTTTTACTACCTGTACTATAATCTGCTAAGGCTGTCTCTTCTCCAGTAGGGGCTCTTCGAGGGCAAGGACATCTGATTCATTCTCTGCTTCACACCCAGCACATATTTAGGAACCGAAAACATAGTTCTAACTTCAAGAAACTCAGGCTAGTGGGGAAAGAGACCAGCAATCAGAGTCAGAGCACAGAGCAGAGAGAGATAAAGCGGAGTGCGTACCTCATCCCTCCACGGCCTCAGCTCCCAATCTGTTCAGTTACTACATGGGATCGCTGGAAGGTTCAAATGAGGGGACCCACGTAAAGGACTGAGGACACTACTTGGCACATAGTGAGCACTCGCTGAATGACAGCTTTTACTACAAGCAAAAAAGCTCTGTGGTGGGTAATCCTGAGGGGAATTCAGGGGAAGGTTCTGGAGCAGCTGGGCATGCACGGCTTGGCACTCGATGTGCTCCGCTAATGCTAGTTTATAATGACAATTACAAGTTGGTATCTGGTCCTGCGGACACTCCTTTGCATACATCAAGGAGCGTGAGTAAACTGAGGCTCAGCAAAACTGACGGGCTCCTGGGCCGACCGCCGAGCCTGCGCGCGGTCAGGGGGCTGGGATGGGCCAAGGTAGGGACCCCCATGGAAGCGGGAAACCCCCGGCTTCCGGCCCAGCCCGCAGGCCAAGCCGCCACTCTCACACCCTCCCTGCCCCGGGGAGCTGGCCCGTCGCACGCACCTGCCATGCGTCCGCAGATATCCCGGGAAGGAGCCCGGAGCCCCGCCCACGCCCGCCGGAAGCGCGCCGACGTCTCTTCCGCCGCGCTCAGCTGGCCGGCTGCCACTTGTGGCTCCGCCGCTCTGGCTTCCGGCTGTCGCTCGGCGGTGGCTGCCCGGTTGCCCAGGGAACGGGCTCCCGGCAGCCCCCGCGGCCAGACTCCGTCCCCGCCTCCTCCGGCCGAGCCGGACTGAGGAGTCCGGAGGGGCAGCCGCGGGAGGTGAGTCTGGCGACGCCGCCGTGGG
>NC_043708.1:2466607-2480343 GCF_006229205.1 Suricata suricatta | reverse complement strand
GCCGCCGTGGGCCCCGCTGCCCCCCCGCCGCCCGGCCCGCGCCCCTTCCTCGGCCTCCCCGCCGCCGCTCACACCTCCCCTAGGCCGCCCTCCCCTCGCCTCGGCGCCTCAGGGTCGCATTGCCCGTCTCGCCCCCGTTTCCGGCCCCCGCGTCGCCCCCGGCGTGTGGCCGAGCCCGAATGCCACAACATTTGAGGCGCCAGGCCGGTCCGGCAGAAGCCAGCCGTCCGCCGAGGGAGCCGTAGGCGCCCACGGGTCCTCGGCCCCGCTGGCCGGCGGCCCCGTCCCCGGGCCCTCGCTCCTCCCACTCCGCGCCTTCCCTCCCTCCTCCGCACCCTCGTCCCTCATCCCTCCCGCGGCTGCCAGCGTCGCCGTCTCGTGATTGACGTTGCGTTCTGTCCCCCGACCCTGTCAGTCCGGTCCCTTCCTCCGCGCCCCAGCACTGCTGGCACAGACCTTGGCACACACCTCACAGGTGTCCAGTAGATGTTCGTTAGATGCGTGATGAAGGACTCCTCCCTCAGCCCCATTTGAGAGTCTGGAAGGCAGAATAGGTCCTGCGACTTAAAGAATGGGGTGCCCTGGAGTCAGGCCCGGATTCAGGTCACCCCACTGCCCCTTCCTAGTTGTGTGCCCCGGGCAAGTGGTACCACCGCGCTGGGCTGCAGTTTCATTCCGGTTAAAATGCAGATGATAATAGATTCTGCCTGTGTCTTGGATCCATCGGGTCCGTGCGTGTAAAGCGTGTAAAGCACCGAGCGTGGCGCCTGGTGCGGCTCATAAACGGTAACCCCTGCCGTTGTGACCCACGTGCTCGCCTGCCATTTCTCGTCCCTACTCACTCTTCTTACTCACTTTCTCGCCGAGAGTCAGGGATGTTATCCTGTTCTGTTCCTTCTGTTCCATCTGTTGGCAGAATGGGGTCCCAGGCCCGGTGCACACTTATCAGCCGTTGGGATGAGTTGCACTTGGGGTTGACTCTTCCTGTGAGCCCAGCGGGAGCAGAGTCTGGGCGGAAAGCCTCTGCATCCTGCGTAGTTGCCAGTGTCTCCTGAGCTACAAGGCTTTTTGTACTTTCTTACCCAGCAGGGCGCACCTCAGCAAGCCTTTGACCTTGTGGATTTTTGGATAACCCAACTTCCATCCCCTGTTGGTTCTTTCACCAGGTACTATTTGGGGTCCCTTGTACAACCACCACATACCACGCTCTAGGGATACTGTGGTTTCTAGTCCCTACCCTCCGGGAGCTTTCTAGCTGGAGGACCAGCAGGTGTGTCGGGTATGGGGGCGGCTTTCCCGAAGACATGGTGGGAAGAGGAGATAAGGATGGTCTTCCTTCAGGAGCGACTAGGAAGTAGCTTTTGTTGGGTTTAAGTTATTTTGTAGCCGCATCATCGTTTTCAACAGAAGAGTGACTTTTTCTGGGTCTGTTTTCCATTTTCTCTTAGAAAAGTAACAGTGGAGGTTTGAGGAAGGTTGTTTTATATTAGCTTCTGCGTAGTTTGGACAAAACTGCTACTGGAACTTAATCGGGAAAGAAAGGAAGGTGGCAGGCATCAGGAGGAGCAGTGGATTGGACTTGGGAAAATGAAGGACTGATCAGCTAACAGTTACACACATCAGAAAGTGAGCTTTGGTGTCAGGCAAGGAGAAATTTCTAGATGGAGTGAAGCACAAGGAGCTTGGTTGGATCAGGAGGGAGAGTTACCGGCTCTGCTGAGGTAGAGTGAGCTGTCGTTCAGAGTGGTCAGTTTAAACTAACGTGTCGTTTGGACCTGCACTTAAGAGACCAGTGAATTTTTGCTCGATGGTGGGTACCTCAGGTAGAGGGTCTCATATTTTAGAATATCCTGCTTCGGGAATCCCGGCTTCGTATTTAGAGAGCCTAGCTTACAAATAGGTGTTGAGTGCTGACTGAACCATGCCCTCGTGGTCTTTTGAAGCCCCGTAAGGTGTGCAGACTAGAAGGATGTGGGTGAAGACCAGAAGAGTCCACGAAAGAAGCTAGACGACTAAGATGAGGTGCCATGCGATAATGAGGTGCTCAGTGGTCTCTGAAAGCAGAGAAAGACCAAGTAAGTGTCAGAGGGAGTCTGTGAAGGTTTCCCAGGGGAGAGCTAGTTCTTACAGGGGTGGAGGGTGCGGGGAAGGGAGGACGAGGTCTTCGCAAAGACGAGCAGGTCCTGGAGTGTTCAGGGACTGTGCTGGGGAGCTCCCTGCAGCCGCAGTGCAGACTGTGGAAGAGTGGCCGGAGGTCAAGCTAGAATACACACCTTTTGGAAAAAATGTCCCCCTTCCACACTTTCATGAGGTTGGCCTGTGTGCACCGGCCGGCCAGCGGGCACGGACAGCATTTCATCTGGAAGATGAATGACCACTTCATTCCCATTGCGCTCAGCTGTGAGATTTTAGCATTTGAAGGAATGATAGATGCCGGAGCCAGTCTTCAAAAATAGAGTGTACAACAGGGATGCTAATTGTCTTCTGGAGATTTCGGAGACCGACCTCGAAGCGTGTGAGCTGTGGGCGCTCTGGCGGCTCAGGGCTCCTGCACTCTGTGAATGGAGCACTGTCTCTTGTAGTCCTTGCTCCAGATTTGAAGAACTGCCCACCGGGGCGGCAGCAGGGTGCCCGCTGTCAGCACGAAGAGAAGAACGGCTGACCCCCTTGCAGTGGGGGGGTGATGGTGGGTGCCACTGGGGGAGGCAAGCATCCTCACCAGAAGAATGGTGTAGAGTTCTGTTTTGTACTTGTAATGGAAATATTTGTGACCAAGGAAGCATTATTGATTTTAAAGATTGGGTTCAAGGGTGCCTGGGAGGCTCAATCGGTTGAGCATCAGACTTCGGCTCAGGTCACGGTCTCACAGTTTGTGAGTTCGAGCCCCGCATTGGGCTCTGTGCTGACAGCTCAGATCCTGGAACCTGCTTTGGATTCTGTGTCTGCTTCTCTCTTTGCCCCTGCCCCACTCATGCTGTCTCTCTCAAAAAATAAACAAACATTAAAAAAATGTTTTTTAAGGATTGGATTGAGAATATTATTTTGCATTAAGACCTGAAGTTAACATTTTATTTATTCAACCAACAAATCTTTACTGAGTATCTGCTCTGTGCCAGTTGATATTGTTAGGAACTGGGATTTACATTTGTTGCATATATTTTCATAAGATCATTGAACTGCTTATCAAATAAAGTGACTGAAGGTTGTGGTGAGAATCACGAAGGACGCACACAAGGTGACCGGACGGGGAAGAGGGGCTGAGGGGCTGCAAGCCATCGGCCCAGGGCGGGCCTTTGTGAGGGCCGGTGTGTGCGGGGAGACGAAGGATCACTGGAGTAGAGGAACAGAGGCCCGTGGAGGGGGGGGGGGGGCGCCAGTGTGGCGAGAGCTTGGTGGCAGGTGGGGAGGGGTGGGATGCGATGGGAGAGCCAGGGGGGCTGCCGCCCAGAGGCATCTGGCTATTTTCCGAGCCCGGGGGAGCCCCTGAAAGGCATGGGTAGTATGAGACACACCCACTTCTCTCTCAGAGAACTCTTTATAAAGGGGGGTGCACCTGGGTGTCATCCGACTCTTGAGCCCTCTCCCGCTCACTCACATGCTCTTTCTCTCAAAATAAGTAAATAAACATTAAAAAAAGATTTTATTTTTTCAAGTAGTTTCCAGTTCACAGCAGAGTTGAAGAGAAGGTACAGAGATATCGCCGGAACCCCCGCACCCGCACTCACAGCCTCCCCGCCATCGGCACCCCCCCCCCCACCAGAGTGGCACGTTTGTTAAAACTGGTGAAACTGTGGACACGTCATAGTCAGCCGGAGTCCCTGGCTTACTGCAGGGCGCACTTGTGGCGGTGGCCGTTCTGTGGGGTTGGACAAACGTATAATGGCACGTATCTGTCATTATGGTATCAATATTTTCACTGCCCTAAAAACTTGTGCTTTTGTTTATACATTCCCGCCCCGCCCCTGCCCTGCCCCACACCCCCTGCCAACCATTGATCTTACCGGCTCCATAGTTTTGCCTTTTCCAGAATGTAGTTGGAGTAGAGGATGTAGCCTTTTCCGATTAGCTTCTTTCACTAATATGCTTTTAAGGCTCCTTTAAAAGCCTGTGTCTTTTTAGTGCTGAGTAACATTCTGTCTTCTGACTGTGCCACGGTTTGTTTGTCCATTCATCTACTAAAGGACATCTTAGTTGCTTACAACTTTTGACAGTTATGAATACAGCTGCCATAGATAGCTGGGTAAAAGTTTGTGTGTGAACGTAAGTTTTCAGCTCCTTTAGGTTGATACCAAGGAATGTAATTGCTGGATTATGTCATAAGATTATGTTTAGTTTTTTTTTTTTTTAACTAGGTTCCGTGCCTAACGTGGGGCTCCAGCTCACAACCCCAAGATCAAGAGTCGCCTGCTGTACGGATTGAGCCAGTTAGGTGCCCCAGACTGTGTTTAGTTTCGTAAAACAAAACGAAACAAAACAAAACAAAAAAACCCAAGAAAACCAAAAAACACCGCCCACCAAATTGGCTTCCAAAGTGACCGCACCCTTTCTTATTCCCACCAGCCGTGAATGAGAGTCCTTGTTGGACCACATCCTCACAGCATTGGGGTTGTCAGCGTTCTGGATTTTAGCTACTCTAATAGACGTGTATCTCTCTCTCTTTTTTTTTTAAATAAAAAAATTTTACTTTAGAAAGTGCACAAGTGGGGGAGAGGGGGAGAGGGGAGAGAGGGGGACTCCTAAGCCGGCTCCAAGCTGAGCGTGCAGCTTGCTAGGACCCTGGGATCATGACCTGGGCTGAAATCAAGAGTTGGAAGCTCAGCAGACTGAGCCGCCCAGGCACTCATGTGTATCGCATTTTAATTTGCATTTTCCTGATGGCGAATGATGTGGAACATCTTTTCATATCCTTATTTGCCATCTGTGGATCTTCGGTGAGGTGTCTAGCAGGTCTTTGTCCCATTTTTTAATTGGGTTGTTGGTTTTCTTATTGTTGAATTTTAAGGGTTCACTGTATGGTTTGTTCAGCAGCCCTTTTCTTTTGCAAATATTTTCTCCCAGTCTGTTGTTTGTCTTCTCGTTCCCTTGATATTTTCTTTTGCAGATTTTTTTTTAGTTTTAATGAAGTCTCGCTTGTCAATTACTTCTTGCACGGATTATACCTTTGGTGTTGTAGCTAAAAATGTCATCACCATGGGTGCCTGGGTAGCTCAATCAGTTAAGTGTCCAACACTTGATGTCAGCTCAGGTCTTGATTTCGGGGTCATGAGCTCAGGCCCTGCGTTGGGCTCCAGCCTGGGCATGGAGCCTACTTAAAGTGAAATAAGATAAAATAAAATAAACTGTCATCACCATACTCAAAAGTCATCCAGGTTTTCTCCTGTGTTATTTTGTGGGAGTTTTATAGTTTTGTGTTTTACATTTAAAAAAAAATTTTTTTTAACGTTTATTTTTGAGAGACAGAGGCAGAGTGTGAGTGGCGAGGGACAGTGAGAGGGATACAAATCCGAAGCAGGCTGCAGGCTCTGAGCTACCAGCACAGAGCCTGACATGGGGCTTGAACCCACAAACCGCGAGATCATGACCTGAGCCGAAGTCGAAGCCAGACATTCAACCGATTGAGCCACCCAGGTGCTGCCTTGTGTTTTACATTTACACCCGTGATTTGAGTTAATTTTTGTGAAGGGTTTAAGGTCTGTATCTAGATTCTTCTTTTTTCTTTTTGCATGTGGATGTCCGCTTGTTCCAGCACCATTTGTTGGAAAGACTGTCTCTGCCCCATTGCATTGCCTTTGCTCCTTCATCAAGGATCAGTTAATTATATCTGGACAGGTCTGCTTCTGGGCTCTAGGCTCTGTTCTGTTGATTTATTTGTTCTTCTGCCAGTTCCACACGGTCTTTTATTTATTTATTTATTTATTCATTCATTTATTTATTTATTTTAATTTTTGAGAGACAGAGACAACATGAGCAGGGGAGTGTCAGAGAGAGAGGGAGAGACAGAATCCGAAGCAGGCTCCAGGCTCTGAGCTGTCAGCACAGAGCCCGATGCAGAGCTCAAACCCACAGACTGTGAGATCATGACCTGAGCCGAACCCAAATGCGCCCCCACACTGTCTTGATTACTGTCGCTCTGTAGTATGTTTGGCAGTTGGGTAGTATCAGTCCTCTAACTGTGTGCTTCTTCAGTATTGTGTTGGCTGTTGGCTATGCTAGTTCTTTGCTTCTGCATAGAAATTTAAAATAGTTTTGTCGATAGCCACAAAATAATTTGTCTGGGATTTTGATCGAGATTGCATTCGCAATTGTAGATCGAGTTGGGAAGAGTAGACATCTGGATAATTTCGAATCTTTCTAACCATGAACATGGGGTATCTTTCCATTTATTTGGTTCTCTGATTTTGTTCATAAGAGTTTTGTAGTTTTCTTCATATTGATCTTCTACGTATTTTGTTAGATTTAGACCTAAGTATTTCATTTGGGGGAATGCTAATATAAATGGAATTGTATTTTTAATTGCAAATTCCACTTGTTCATTGCTGGTATATAGAAGCTTGTGTTGGAGCCTTGCTATGATTGTTGTTCGTTTCAGGAGTTTTCTGTTGATTCTGTCAGACTTCCTACATAGATGATTATGTCATCTGCAAAGACCGTTTTATTTCTTCCTTTCTGCTCTTTTATGTCTTTTTCTTGTCTTATCTCATTAGCTAGGACTTCCAGGGGGACGCTGGAAAGGGCAAAGGAACGGCAGATCGGGAGACCCTCCCCTCGTACCTGACACCGCAGGGAGGCTTTGAGTAGTTCCCCTCCACTAAGTGTGGTGTTAGCTGTTGTTTCTTATGGACACTCCTTGTCCACTTGAGGAAATTCCTCTCTGTTCCTGGTGTACTGAAGTTTTTAGGATGAGTAGGTGTTGGAGAACTGTTTCTTCTTCTTTCGTAATGGTTTTATTGAGGTGTAGTTTACATATCATATAATTTACCCATTTAAAGTGTACGGTTTGGGGCACCTGGGTGGCTCAGTCGGTTAAGCGTCCAACTCTTGATTTTGGCTCAGGTCGTGATAGAGTATACCGTTCAGTGTTTTGGGGGTCTTCACAGAGATACGCACTTGATACCACAACCAGTTTTAGGGTTTGGTCAGTGCTCTGAAGAGAAGCCCGTACCACGTAACGGTCGCCTCTGCCCACACTCCCGTCTCCTCCTGCCCGAAGCAGTCACTGATTTACTTTCTGTCTCTGTAGGTCTGCTTATTCTCGGCATTTCATGTAGATGGAATCACTGTGTGGTCTTTGGGTGTCTGGCTTCTTTCACTTAGCATCATGTTTTCAAGGTTCATCAGTGTTAGGCATGGATCAGAACTTTATTCCTTTTTATTGCTGAATAATACCCCATTGTATGGATATACTGTTGTTTTGACGGAGAATTGGTGTTTTAAGTTTTTACTATTATGAAGGTAATATTATGAACATTTGTGGACAAGTTTTTGTGCAGGCGTATGTTTTCATTTCTCCTGGACATCCACTTGGGAGCAGAATTGCTGGGTCTTGTGGTAACTCTGTGTAACCTTCCAAGAGCTGTTAGACTTCTTCCCAGTGGCTGCATCACTTCATTCTCTACCAGCAGTGTGTGAGGGTTCAGCTTCTTCCCATTCTTGTTAACACGTATCTGCTGTTGTTTTTTGTCGTCATCCTAGTGCTTTAAGTGATATCATGGTTGGTTTTTCAGTTCCTTGATAAATAATGATGACGAGCATCTTTGTGCTTATTGGTCATTTTTTTATGTTTATTTTTGAGAGAGAGAGAGAACGCGAGAGGGGTGGGTTCAGAGAAAGACGGACAGAGGATCCAAAGTGGGCTCTGGACAAAGAGCCCAGCACGGGGCTCGAACTCACAAACTGTGAGATCATGACCTGAGCCGAACTCAGACAGATCCTCAACTGACAGAGCCACCCAGGCGCCCTAACTTATTGGCCATTTTTATGTCTTTGGAGAGATGTCTGTTCATATCCTTTGCCCATTTAAGAATGGTCTTTTTATTACTGAGTTTTAAGAGTTCTTTATGTATTCTGGATATAAATGCTTTATGAGGTATGTGATTAACAGATGTTTCCCCCAATCCTGGGAGTTGTCTTTTTCGTGTTTTTTGGGCACAAAGGTTTTTTGATGAAGTCACAGAGTTCAGTCCCGGTGCTGGGTGTGAGCCAGGGTCCTAGAGGGGGGCCATGGGCGCAGGAAGGCGGGCTTTGGAAGAGTGTTGCGGAGACGCAGGTGAGACGTGTGGGGGCCTCTTCCTGGGCCACGTGGCCACAGAGGTGGTGAGAAGGGCCTGGTGTGGCGTAGGTTAGGTGACAGCGGGTGGAACGGGGTGAGGGGCTGCTCTAGGGGTGAAGGAGAGGGAGAAGTCAGCCTCGAGTGCTAGGATTTCAGCTCAAAAAAGTGATTCAAAATTTGATTATACTGCCTGTTATCTGCCACAGAATTGTGAGAATTTTTAATCCCTGCTGGGGCTTGCAAGTGCGGAGGGGATCCGCACGCAGTTTCGAGGTTGGTAGTATTACCACTGATCGCGCCCGAGAGAGGATCCGGGGACTCCGACCTTCCGCGAATGCATGTGAGCCGCGCAGAGACCTCGGAGCCCAGTGGAGGGGCGCCCGGCCTGCAGAGGCGCCTCCAGGCGGACTGTGGTCTCCAGTCCCCTCCTGTGTGAACAGGGTCAGATCCCGGAATTTTTAAAACCTCAACGTCATTGTTCGAAGAGCTGCTTTGAGGAAATGACTTTTAAAGGAGAAAATAGCACTAGCTGATGTTTGTGAAGCGCTTAGGCCTTCCACTTGCTTCCGAGGGAGCCTTCTCCGCTGAAGCAGAGATTAGAATGTTTGGGTTGGGAAAGTTTGGTGTGTGCGTATAGTGTGTTCTCTGCAGTTTTTCTCTACAGTGGTTAAAAGTCACATTCTGTGGGAATATGTAATGAAATGGCAAATGCTTCTGATCTGTAAGGTGCAACACTGTGTGTGTCTGCACACTTGTGTCTATAGCTCCTTGTAGATAGAACGTGTCTCTGTACGATGGGATTATGAATGCCATTTATTTAGTCCTTTGTAATTTTCTGTACCTCAAAAATTTTAAAGTTAATTGGTTTATTTTGAGAAAAGGGGGGAGAGCCAGAGAGAGGGAGAGAGAGAGAATCCCAAGCGGGCTCTGCACTGTCAGCATGGAGCCTAACATGGGGCTCGAACCCATGAATCGTGGGATCATGACATGAGGGGAAACAAAGAGTTGGGTAGTTAACTGAACCACCCAGGTGCCCCTCAAATATTTTTAAAATTTGAGATAGAGTGCACATGCCCACAAGCTTGGGGGGAGGAGATGGGAGGGGCAGAGAGAGAGAGAGAGAGAGAGAGAGAGAGAGAGAGAGAGAGACTCTTAAGTAGGCTCCATGTTCAGCACAGAGCCCAACATGGGGCTTAATCCCACCACCGTGTGATCATGTCCTGATCCCAGATCAAGAGTTGACACGCAACTGACTGAGCCACTTAGGCACCCCTCAATTTTGTGATAGTGAATGTTTATACATTTATAACTGCTATAAAAGAAAATTTCATTTAAATAACCGTATATAAATGATGGCTTCTCCGTGTGTTCACATGTGTGCTCCCATCAAGGAAGCCAAGCCTTGGACTGCCCCCGTGCTGCCTCACACTTGAGGATGGAAGGATTGTTGACCTGGGAACAGCTTCCCCGTCCACACAGTGGAGGCAGCGCCAGCCCTGATCTGGCCAGGACTCCTGGGGTCGTGTGCTGAGGGTGGGTGGTTCCTGTGAAGTAATAGCATCTGCTGTTGTCCTTATTGCTGGTATCGTGCTCTGTATTTTGGATTAGTGTCCCACGTCCTTAAATGACCGACCTCCTTTCCTGTGGGGTCTGTCGCAGCCGTTCTCACCGAGCGTGCCTGAGGCCCCTTCATTTTCCTTGGATTTCTGCATCCTTGGGTCTTGGGAACCTTCCTGGAGGACTTGCGTACGTCAAGGATTAGTCTTGCCCTTGCCGAGTTACAGGCTCACGAGCTGTGCTGCTGTGCGGGCAGAGCCAGCATTCACCATCCACATGCCTGTTGCATCAGCCATTTAATAAAATTTCTTTTTAATTTTTTATTTATTTTTGAGAGAGAAAGAGAGACAGCGTGAGCAGGGGAGGGTCAGAGAGAGGCGGAGACTCAGAATCAGAAGACAGGCTCCAGGCTCCGAGCTGTCAGCACAGAGCCCGATGCGGGGCCCGAACTCATGAACCGTGGGATCGTGACCTGAGCCGAAGCCGGACGCCCCCAGGCGCCCCGCCATCAGCCATTTAAAGCCGCGTGAGCGCTCTTCGGCAGCGCGCACACTCGAGCTAAGCGAGCCTGGGCACGTCTCCCAACCTCCCAGGGCTGCAGCCTCTGCTACAGGAGGATGTATCAGTCAATTTTCTTTCTTTTTTTAAGATAATTTTTTTTTTTTAATTTGAGAGAGAGCCTACATGAGAGGAGGAGAGGGGCAAAGAAAAACAGAATATGTATACTTCTCAGTGTTTGTTTATTTTGAGAGAAAGAGGGAAACAGAATCCCAAGCAGGCTTCACACTATCAGTGCAGAGCCCAACTCAGGGCTCGAACCCATGAACTGTGAGATCATGACCTGAGCCAAAATCGAGAGTCAGACGCTTAACTGACTCTCCTCCTTTGGCACCCCGAAGTGGGAGGAGAATCTTAAGCAGGCTCCATGCTCAGCGCAGAGCCCAATGCAGGGCTCCATCTCATGACCCTGGGATCCTGACCTGAGCTGAAATCAAGAGTCAACCAACTGAGCCACCCAGGGCCCTCAGTCCATTTTCTTAGCCATCAGAGAGGGGTATGGTTCCTATTACTGTTAGGAGAGCACTCACAAATTAGTCTTTTTGCCTCATCGCAATGACTTGTGTGATTGTCAAATGAAACAGGGATCAGAAGATGCTTGCAGCACTGGGTGTGCCGTCGAGGCCCCGGGGGTTAGTATTCCAGCAGTGAGTTGAGGCCAGATTGGAGAAAAGATATTTTGCTGGCCTTCCATTCTTGTCGTTCATTCCTCCCTTGCAGATTTTCCTCTCACACAACTTATTCCTCATTCAGTAAGTACTGACTGAGTGCCTCTGACGTGCCTGATCCTTTTCTAGGTGCTGAGGCTACAGCGGCGGGTGAGGCCGACGTGGCCGTGCCCTTGTGGGCCTTACAGACCAGTGATGGTAGAGGGGGCCGGTCAACAGAGAGGAAAGAAGATGTGTGAGCAAGCAAAGCAGAGAGAGGGGGATAGAGAGTGCTCGGCAGTGGTGGTGGGAGCCCCCTTCAGGGGGTGGTCCGGTGGGACCTCGTGGTTGAGGGGACATCTCGGCAGACTCCTATGTGCTGAGAAGAAGCAAAATCTGAGTGACATCTGGAGGCAGAGCATCCAGCCCAGGGTAGGGCCCCTGAGTGAGGGTGAGTTGGGTGTGACTTTCATTATAAGAGAGCTTGAAGCTGATCAGTCAACTTTATAGAAATCAGAAGGCCACAGTTCCAACAGACCCGCAGTCCAGCACCCCAGCAGGTTCTTACCGGAGGGGCCTCGAGTCTCCGGAGAGGCGGAGGACTGGAATATGCACCCCCCCCCCCCCCCCCCCCCCCCCCCCCCCCCCCCCCCCCCCCCCCCCCCCCCCCCCCCCCCCCGCACAGGGATCGGGCACCGCCTGCAGCTGCTCTTGCCGCGATGGGAAAGCCGCAGGACCTGGAGGCCGGAGACTTAGGTTCAGGTCTCCGCTTAGCTGTCGCTTAGCTGTCATGCGCGTCTTGTGACCCTTGAGCCCTCAGCCCCTTCCTCTCAAAGTTGGAGATGACGCCACTGCGCTTACAGGTAGGAGAGGGGGCGAACGACTGGCCGAGCCCTTCCTAAGTGACAGCACGCTGTGGAAGGCCCGAGTCTCTGTATGGCGGGTGGCTTTGAATGCAGAGGCCCGACAGTCTCCGTGTGTGGCAGGTGTGAGGCCGAGGCCCTGAGCGCCGAGGAGGCTGCGGGCATCCGCTGGGGGCGGGCATCCGCTGGGGACGCGCACCTTGCCGTCTCAGCCCCGCGCGTGCCCTTCACTCCTGGGACAGAGGCTTCCCTCTTTCTCTTGTCCATGTTCCATCCTTCCTGGTGCGCTTCGAACTTGAGGCTGTTTCCAGCGAAGCCTTTCCCACACTGCTCTCTCCTTGTCACGGCCCACGGCTTCGCACCCTGTTACGTACGGTTTTGGGTATCTCCACTGCTGCTGTTGCCTGCCTGGCTGGATCACAAACTACTTGGGAATCAGAACTGTTTCTAATATTCTCTCTGTCCCTCCAGAGTATTTATTGGCACAGTATAAATTAGAGAGGCCAGTACCTATTGAAGGGCCTGTTGAATTAAAATGCTCATTAGTGATCTTAATGACTTCTGCGTTACTTTCTCCATTTAAATAAGCCCCAGCTCTAATTTCCCCGCCCGTGAGTTCCCTGATCCCACTGTTAAACGTGACTTCGCTTTGGCAGGACCAGTCACTGAAATAGTTCCATGCCTTGTCCTTCAGCCCTCAGGTTTCCCCAGATGCCAGCTGAACATTCCTTTTCCTGCCAGAAGATCATCTGTGCAAACCTCGGCCATGGCATCAGCGTCAGAGCCGGTCACCTTCCGGGAGTTCTGCCCGTTGTACTATCTCCTCAGTGCCATCCCCACAAAGGTCCAGAAGGGCTTCCGCTCCCTCGTGGTCTACCTCACGGCTCTTGACACCAACGGGGACTACATCGCGGTGGGCAGCAGCATCGGCATGCTCTACCTGTACTGCCGACACTTCAACCAGATGCGGAAGTACAACTTTGAGGTGAGCCTCGCCTTTCTTCACTCCTGGGTGTGCGAGGGTCCTGGCTGACGGGGACGTGCTCGTGCGCCCCAGGCCGGAGTAACTTACCTCTGGTTCCGCCTTCATCTCCCACCCAAACACTACTTCAAAACCATCTTTAATTGAAGTGGGATATAACTAAAAACATTTTTTTTTAACTTTTCCCCCCCGCCTCTAAAAGTCTAGCGTCACTTTATAAGAGAACATTTTAGTGTTTAAATATGTAATAGAAAACTTGGGAAGTTGGCATTTTCTTCTGCATGCTTTTGTTTCTCAGAGTACCTTGTTTCAGTTAAATAACCCCTAGTTATTCTGCTGAAATGATTATGAACAAGGGGCTGGTATCGATATTGGCGAGCTGCTCAAACAGGTGCATCTGAAGTAAGATCACTTCTACGGAACGTTGCTGTTGGGATCTTAGCAACCTCTGTTCTGCGCTGGTTGACTTCCGGCGTTGCATGTCTGCGTATCGTAGATGCTGAGAGGCACTAAATATTGACGACCATCATCAAGTTCATCTACTTAGTCGATATCTGTGGTTTATTGAATACATGGCTGCCGGAGTCTGGCTCCAGCAGGTCCAGGGGTCCCCGAAGGATGGACGGTGTTGGCGCGCGAGAGGGGTGAGAGAGCCACGTGTTTTCTTTCTTGGGCACCAGGCAGCATCTCCGCTCTGTCTGCTGTGGTGTCTCTTTTTATTGATCAAGCAGTAACATGACCTCAGAAGATAGAAATTGTTTACAGTGACTAATTCTTAGTGTAAGATGCTTTAATCATTGGAAGTGATGATGTTAGAAAAATAGAAATTTTTTATAATGACTAATTTTTTATGATAAGAT
>NC_043708.1:2446963-2466507 GCF_006229205.1 Suricata suricatta | reverse complement strand
TTTCTTTCTTGGGCACCAGGCAGCATCTCCGCTCTGTCTGCTGTGGTGTCTCTTTTTATTGATCAAGCAGTAACATGACCTCAGAAGATAGAAATTGTTTACAGTGACTAATTCTTAGTGTAAGATGCTTTAATCATTGGAAGTGATGATGTTAGAAAAATAGAAATTTTTTATAATGACTAATTTTTTATGATAAGATGTTTTAATCATCAAAAGTATACAGAAAACTATCTTATTTATTTTTGTGTCAATCCCCAAGATTGAGAACGTGACAAACCTATCTTTTTTTTTTCATTTTGTATGGCTTGGTTTTTTGCCAATAATTATGACTTTGTTTTTGACTAACAAGTTAACAACCAAGTCACATAATGCACTTATAGTGTGATGAGCAAATCCCACAACCAAGAACATAGCAGGATGTCTTCAGCAAAAGACAGGATAACGTATGTATCATTTAAGCCAGTAAAGCTAAGATAAAAACACAGGTCAAGCTGTACACAGATAGGCCGGGGGCCATTTCATGCGGCTCGCAGACCGCGAGGAGAAGAACGCTTGCGGACAGGCTGTCTGCGGAAGCCCGTTCTTGATGCAGCCCAGTGCGGGCCGGTGCGTGTTGGCCTTGGACCTGGCTTTCCCGCGTCCTTATCCGGCCTCGTAACTGGAGTCAGCGCCAGGTGGAATGTAGACCTTGGGGAGGCACCGCGCTCTGTCCTCGTCTTCCACTTCTAGTCTCCAGCTTAGGCTCCAGTTCTCTTCGGACCAGACTCAGATGGACTGTTTTTGAAATAGTTTTGTATTTATTTATCTCCAAATTAGGCTCCTTTCCTCCAGGCCAGACTCCAATGCAATTTTTGTGTTTTTAACCCCTCTAAGTCTATGTTTTGGGTCTGCAAGGATCAAACATCTATAGTGTTTTGATCCAAAATCTCTTATGCAGGGACAGGAAAATGTTTTTTCTCACGGGGTAGCTGTGTGGGGAATATCAGTCTGGTTTGGAACGCTGTGAGGCCTAATTAATGACAACAGGCTTATTTTCACATGAGCCGTAGTAGCAGGAGATACCAGTTTCACCTCTAATGGCAGGAGCGATGCAGACGTCTGCCATTTCCTCGCTGTGACAGTGTCATCCAGTGAGGCCGGTGCAGCTCCCAGCACGTGGCTGCTGTGAGAGGCTCCAAGGTGACGGAGTTGGGGCTCTTCCCTCGTGGCCTGGTGTGGCTCTACTGGTCCTGGGCCTTTATGGACTAAGACACGATTTTTGTGTCTAGGAATGCCTGGGTGGCTCAGTCAGCTTGGTGTCCAGCTTTGGCTCAGGTCATGATCTTACATTTCATGGGTTCGAGCCCTGCGTCAGGCTCTGTGCTGACAGCTCAGAACCTGGAGTCTGCTTCGAATTCTGTCTCCCCCCCGCCCCTGCCCCTACCCTGCTCATTCTCTCTCTCTCTCTCTCTTTCAAAAGAAATAAACATTAAAAAAAGAAAAAAGGAAAAATGATAGACCTGATTAAAACGTATCAATAATTATATTAAGTGGAAAGGATCTGTACATATCAATTAAAAGAAGTTACTAGAAAGGAGAAAAAAATTATGAACCAACTATATATTGTTCATAAGAAACTCAATTAAAAATTAAGAGGATGGAAAAAGAGATATGTAAACTCTATAAAAGAAAGTTGAGTGGCTGTATTAATACCAAAGTCGTCTCCGCAAAGACAAGCTCCGGGTAAAGAGAGCCTCCTGCTGGAAAAGCGCAGCAGTCTTAGATGCGTGCGCCGTAACTAACAAGCTCCACATAGACGAAGCAGAAAGCTTCAAAACTGGAAGGCAAACTCGAGAAATCCACGATTCTAGCTGGGGACTTGAGCACTCCTCTCAGTGGAAGAGGGAGTCGACAGAGACTCAGCAAGGGTGTGGAAGAGCGGAGGGACCCGCCAGCCGGCGCTGTCTCATTGCCGTGTGCAGAATGTTCCGCCCGACAGCAGGTGAGGCTGTGTGCTTCATGAGCAGACATGGAGTGCTCACCGAGACTAGGTCCTGGGTTGTAAAACGCATCTCAATAAGTTTAAAGTAGAGCAGACTTTGGTTCTCTGATTGGTTCTGTGTTTTACTTTGTTTTCTCTCTTTTTTTTTTTGTTTTCTCATTTTTTAGTTGACGTGTACTTGACAAAAAGTGTACAAATCTCAGATGTACTGCTTGGTGAATTAGCATAGGCGGACACCACGTAATCGCCTAGGTCCACCTGCAGAACGTTTTCAGCAGCCCGCAGACTCCCTGTGCGGGCTCCTTTCTGACCGTAACACTGCGGGGTACATTTGGTAGCCCCTTCGGTTTTAATTCACTGTTAGGTCATTTTTGACATTAAGGTTTAGTGTTGGAGCGTGCGTGCGTGCGTGTGTGCGTGTGTGTGTGTGTGTCCCAGAAAGTGTATTTGGATGGAAATGGAATACGGGGCAAGGACATGGAGCAGCGTGAGTTAAGGCCAGAAAGGCGGCAGGGCCTCTCACATGGGACTGTAGGCCGGAGCCTGCTCCTGGGGCAGGGGCAGCACGGGACCCTATGGGCTGTGTGGGCTGGGGGCCACGTGTGAATTCGGACCCTTACTCAGGTTGCCTTACAACCCAGTTCTCGTCTATAAAACACATGTGGCTTATTGATCACCATTTTATTGTCCCTCTTAAAATATAACTATATGACTATTTTTTTACAGTTCACCCCCAGACTCAAAAAAAAAAAAAACCCAGAGAGACACAAGTTTAGTGCTCCCCGGGATGAAACTACGGTTACTACGGTTTTATAGTTTTGCCTAGAATGAGCTTTGTCTCCATCATCTGACGAGCCCTCGGAGCTGTGAAGGGAAGGGTCTGCTCACACCAGGGGTGACCAGAGTTTGGGGGAATCAAGTACAAATTCTTGGAACCAGCAGAGGAAGAGGGGATGCCAGGAAAAGTCATATATACGTGTGTGTGTGTGTGTGTCTGTCTGTCTGTCTGTCTGTCTGTCTATATTTTAAGCTGTTTTTCTCTTACTGAGGGATCAGAAAAATGTATTTTATTGGAGCCAAAATCCATACTTGACTGCCCCAAGTATGCAAAGCATTTTTCAGGTGCCCATTTGGTATAGAATACCAAAATACAAAATAAAAATTCTGTCCTGGAAAGAACATGGGATTTAGAGTTAGAATATTGGGGTGTGAAAGGAAGCTAAACATCTGTACGGGGAACATGAAGGAGAAGGTCTGGAAGTCTGCCCGGCTCTCCAGCACGATCCTCTCATTCTGTGTGGGGCCCGAGCACGGGATAAGCTGAGGTGGGGGGGGGAGTGGGAAGAAGTATCTTTTTGTTTTCTTTAAATACAGTGGAGTTACTAGAATTTTTTGGTAACAAGAATGTTTTCCTATTTACTTGTTTAATATTTTTTAGGTTTATTTCTGAGAGAGAGAGAGAGAGAGAGTGAGTGGGGAAAGGCAGAGAGAGAGAATCCCAAGCAGGCTCCATGCTGTCACCTCAGACCTCGAGGTGGGGCTCCAACTCACGAACTGTGAAATCATGACCTGAGCGGAAATCAAGAGTTGGACACCTAGTGGTGTCCGCCCAGGCGTCCCTCTGTTTGCTTGTATAAACACAACAACATAAAACTCTGTTTTGACCGTTGACTATCCGTTATTAGCTATGTGATCCTTGAGACGGAATAACTGTTTTGTTCTTCTGGTCATTTTTGTCTTCAGAGCTCTCTGGGTCTTAGAATAATTTGGTACAATTCCCACGGTTTTCAAATAAAGAAGCGGTAAGATTCCTGCCGCGCGCCCCCCAGCCGCTTGCCTCACCATTGCGCTCACTTCCTGCGAGAGAAGACTGGGCCTCTGCTAAGGTCAGGATTTGGAAGACAGTAGAAACCAGATTCAAGGTCTCTGGAATTTCCAAGTGGAAATTGAGAGATGCATGAACTAGTTTTATTTAGGGAAAATCTACAATTTTATGGGAAGGTAAATAAAAATACAATTTAGTCTCCCCTCTAATAAGCCCATGCATGTATGGCCTGGATGAAAGATCACGTGTTCAAATGAGGTTCTGTTTCTAAAGAAGAAAGCAGACCTCATATGTGCTAAATACAGCCTGTCATGTGTTTTCAAGAATAATACTTCTGGAAACCTTTTTTCCTACACAAGTTAGTGGGAGAGGGCAGATGGAGAGACAAGAAGTTCTTCTAGCTCGTGCCAGAAGCACTAAGAAATGTGAGGAGCTAATAGCGAGTATAAAAATGTTATAAACTTGTTAAATGTATGGGTGTGAAATACACAAGAATAGACCAGAACCAGAACCTGACCTGAGCTTCTGATTTTCTGTTGGGGAAGGAATCGTATAACCTCTCTTCTCAGCATTCCGCCAATGGCGGACATTCCACGGGACGGTCCCCGCACTAACATGCTCTCACCCCTGCGGCTTATCCGCACTCGCGTGTCTGGGACTCGTGCCATAAGTGCCCAGCGGTCGCCGTGTGCTGGACAGGACAGGGCGGGCAGAGCCCCTGCCCCAGGGGCCCAGAGTCTAGTGGGGAGCCAGCGCCGCCAACACGCAGACGGACAAGAAGGGGGGTCTGAGGGGAAAAGAGGTCGGAGAAGGGTCGAGGAGTGGCAGCATGGGTCGTGGCGCTACTAAATAGGGAGTTCAGGGAGCCCAAGGCAGCGAGCAGCGCGACATGCTGTTACAGCGGGGACAGAACATTCCAGGTGGAAGGAAGGAGAGGCCTGAGCATGGGAGCATGTCTGTGATGTTTTCCAGTCAGAAAACGCATGCTTCAGGATGTTGTGAGTGTTTCCTTGACTGTTACCGGGTGTGTATGTATATGTGTATATACATACGTGTGTGTGTATATATATGTATATTTCTTAGATTTGCTCATTTATTTCGAGAGAGAGAGAGCATGTGCAGGAGAGAGAACAGGGCAGGGCCAGAGGGAGAGGAAGAGAGGATCTTAAGCAGGCTCCATGCCCAGAGCAGAGCCCGACTTGGGACTCGATCCCACAGACCATGACCTCATGACCGGAGTCAAAACCAGGAGTCGGATCCTTAACTGACTGAGCCACCCAGGCGCACCCCGGGTTGGTTTTTTTTTTTAAGTGATGCAGAAATGAGAGTTTTTGTCTCAGCTCATCAGCCAAAGATGCATTTGCCTCTGACTTCCCTTGTCGCTCCAAGCGGAGGTAACCCTTAGCCCCGTTAGTCAGGAGGCCGTGAGCCGCGTCCTGGCGCCGCAGGAGCACTGCAGTTCGGGGCTCACTGCGTCCTCAGCACGGACTGCGTCCCCTCCTTAACTGCTGGTAACTTGAAAGTGTGTATGCGATTGTACTGAGTCCGGAAGAGTCAAGGTCCGGGTGGAAAGAGAACGGGAAGGGAGAGGTTGCTGTACTGAGTAGCAAGGCTTCCGCGCCGTCAGTGCGGGAGCCGAGCGGTGGCCAGCGCGGGAACAGAGACCGAGGCCGTGGAGCGGGACCGGGAACCCGGAACGCCCGGGCGCATGTGACCCCTCGAGGTCTTGCGAAGACGGGGTTCACGAGGCTGTTCTGCTGAGCGGCGTGGGGCGTCGGGTGTGAGTATCTGGGGGCCGTGAAGCTTGACCCCACCTCACTTCCCACCTCTCTTCGCTCCCAACACTTCAGAGGCCTCGTAGCGGCGTCTCCCCGCCGCCGTCCAGTCGTTTTCCTCCGCAGGCAGGCTGCCTGCGGAGACTTCTCTCGTGGGAGGCCCTGGGGGCCTCCTGCAAGTCCAGTGATGTTCCTGCTCACGCCTGCCCTGTGGGAGTGAGGAGATTCTTCCAGAAAAGTCGATGTGTGTGTTGAACTTTTGGATCATTAAGTAATTATATAAATATTTAAATTTTAAACCGTGGCTCTATGTTAGTAAAAGGATAAAAGTGAAACAATTCTTACGAATTTAATGAATTCATATCTTGAGGCTTCTTAAATGTTTCTCAGTGTTTTAGATCTATTAGTTATTTGATCTGCTAGCAGTTTCTAGAGAAGGTTAAGCTTCGGCGTATCAAAGGACGCCATAAAGAAGGCCTTGTCGCCCAGTTCCCAGGAGCTTACTCACAAAGAACGCTTTTCCCTTCGGGCAGTTTTGTCCTGTGCATGAAGGGGGAACTGCCTGGCAAGGAGTCGGAGGAGGTTGGCTGAATGCTACCCTAACGGGAAAGTGTCCAGAAGATCATCACTGGCCGCTTTAAAATCAGTCTTGTCTTCCTTAAACTTTTTTATTATGAGATGTTCATTTTGAGGGGCTGGGCTGCCACAAGGTAGCACTGACCTGCTCCTGGTAAGTGGACACGGAGGGGATGTAAGAGGTCAGCAGATACTGGTGAGATCTGTGATGGACAGCGTCTCCTTAAAGTGACAGAAGAGTGGCTCCCAGGCCAGAATGAGACCGAACTGTCCCCACATCAAAAGGAAAGAGGGTACCTGGGTGGCTCAGTCACTGAAGCGTCTGACTTGGGCTCAGGTTGGCCCTGCATCGGCCTCTCTGCTGTCAGCACAGAGCCCACTTCGGATCCTCTGCCCGCTCTTCTCTCTGTCCCTCCTCTGCTCTTTCTCTCTCATAATAAATAAATAAACTTAAAAAGAAGAAGAAAAGAGGATATGACAACAGTAGAGAGTATGTAGTCTGCTGGGCAACTTGGGGACAGTCAGGCCCAATGACCCGTGCAGCTGGGCGTTCCTTTGAGAGCCGTGGCCCCCTGGCCGTGGTGGGCTCAGAAATGGCTCCCTGCCAGCCGGGCAGCCTTTGCCTAAACTTGCTGCCCACGTGCGTCAGCCGGCGGAGGGAGAACCTGCAGGCCGAACCTGCATGAGCTTTCTGGTTTGTGGGCCTGTCCATCCATTATAAAATAATAAACTGGCTTTTTGGCTTACACCGTAACTTCTCGTGCATTAGATGCTCCCAAGGCAACATCCTGGGCACTAAACACAACAGGACACTGAAAAAAATGGAGTTTCTGGGTCAGGAAGGCTGAGGGCCAGAGCCTCCGTGTGCCGGCCCACCAGTTGGAATCTGTGTTAGGCACACTGCGCGCTGTGGTGTGTAAGGGCCCCGGCACGTGGGTGAGGCCATGAAAGGCAGGGGAATAAATCCCGGTTCCAGGGTCGTGGTTTTGGTGGCATGAGGGTATGCGGGTAGGGAGAAGGGCACAGAGGGCTTCAAAGGTGCCCTCGATGGTCCCTTTTCCAAGTTCGGGACTCCATGGATGTTCATTTTATGACCATCTGGGCCATTGTATACGTTCGCATTGTATGCAGTCTTGTACGTACAGATGTATTTCATTACTGTAGAAACAGAGGCAAGGGAATACTGTGCCATGAGGCACTTGGTACTCAGCCACCTGGCGGGATGAAGGCAGCAGTCTTGTCCGCTCCCGTCCCCCACGCCTGTCAGAGCTGACCGTGTCCTTTCTGTGACCCCTCGTATGTGTGTGTCAGTGCCAGCAGTGCTGGCTTCCTCTATGTGCTGAGGGGTCTGGTCCTTTTCCCGGACTGGGGGAGCCCCTGAAAGGGGCAGCCCTGTTCGTGTACGCACAGCAAGCACACTGAAGCCGTCCGTGCACACAGCTGCTCAGTGTTCCGTGTGCATCTTACTGTAACCAGCAACGCCTTTTTTATTTTTTTTAATGTTTATTTTGAGAGAGAGAGAGCGAGAACAGAGCACGAGTGGGAAGGGGCAGAGAGAGAGGGAGACACAGATTCCTTAGCAGGGTCCAGGCTCTGAGCTGTCAGCACAGAGCCTGACGTGGGGCTTGAACTCATTAACCATGAGATCATGACCTGAGCTGAAGTCAGACGCTTAACCAAATGAGCCACCTAGGCATCCTGGCTATTTGATGTTAAGGCCTACCAGTATTTGTGCTGGATTGGTATTTTAATGAAGCTAGTGCAGTAAAAATCCCATGTTTAAATAATGTCTTAAATGAAGGATTGCTTTATGAAATAGAAATACTGTTAAAAAGGATTAATGGTGGCTTTGTGCCGTCTGTTTTCTAAAACAGGTTTGTGTATCCTGATTCAGTCATGGAAAACAAGCCTTGAATATTTTCTCATCTATGTCTTATAATTCTGTGCAGCACATGGTGACATCCTAATCTCAATCACCATCTCTTCCTGCCGGGTGGGGGGGAGGGGTGTAACTGAGGAATGCCGAGACTGTCCCCAGGCCCACTCGGAGCCACACTTCCCACTGGTACTCCCAGCCGGTGACTGGGTGCAGCCAGGACACAAGGCACACTTAGGCCTCTGATGCTGGTGACTCCTGACAAATGCCTGGAAAGGGGGGATGTTCCTGTAGGCATGGCCACAACTCTCTAAAACTGGGCTGCAGTTAGAGATTCCCCGGCGCCACTCCCCTTCCTTCCCTTGTGTCCATCCCGGGTCGCAGAGCTGCACTGAGCTGCCGGCTCTCCCCGCCTCTTCCAGCCGCCTTTGCCCGACGGGTGCCGGGGTGTCTGTTTCCGCGGGCAGGACGCGCTCTGCAGCGGTGTGGCTCCATCTTCCAAGCCTTCCGTAGCCTGCTTCTGGTCGTTACCGGGAGGGGAGGGTGGAATCCATTGACAGAAATACTGCATTTGTTTTTCTCATGTCAGTTCTGTCCATTTCTGCTTCACTTATTTTTAAAAATTGTAAAATGTACACAATTTATCATCTTCCCATTTTTAAGTGTACAGTTCAGTGGTATTAAATACATTCAGGTTGTTGTGTTGTTCTTATTGGGTACCTGTACATTTAGGATAGTTCTCTCTCTATTGAATAGATCCTTTTATCACTGTGAGTGTCTCCTTTTATCTCTGGTAATATTCCTTGTCTTCTTGGGTGTTGTTATAGTCTCTCGGGCTTTCCTGCCATCAGAGTTTGCATGGTGTATCTTTTGCCATTCTTACCTTTAGTTTATCTGTGCCTTTATAACTGAAATGGGTTTCTTAAAGATAATGTAAAGTCAGGTCTTACTTTTTTACTCTGTTTGACAATCTCTACTTTTTTATAAAGTTTATTTATTTTGTGAGAGAGCCCGCACACAAGTAGGGAAAGGGCAGAGAGAAAGAGAATCCCAAGCAGGCTCTGCACTTACAGTGAGATGCAGGGCTCAAATTCATAAACAGCAAGATCATGACCCACGCTGAAGCCAGACGCTTAACTGACTGAGCCACCCAGGTGCGCCTGCTTTTTTTTTTTTTTTTTTTGTAAGTACTCTTTACGCCCAGCATGAGCCTTGAACTCATGACCCCAAGATCAAGAATCACAAGCCCTACTGACTGAGCCAGCCAGGTACCCTGACAATCTGCCTTCTAATTGGCATATTTAGGCCATTTATATTTAATGTAATTATTGATATGGTTGGGTGTCGGTCAGTTTCTCAGCCTGACACTGCTGACACGTAGATCTGGGTGCTGTCCTGGGTGTTGTGAGGTGTTTAGCAGCTTCCCTGCTTTCTGCCTACGGGATGGCAATCGCATCACCTACGTTGCAACAACCTCCAGATACTGTCATATGTCCCCTGGACAGGGTGGGGGACAAAAATGTCTCTAGTTGAGAGCCATTAGTTAAGTCTACCATCTTGATAATTGTTTTCTACTTACCCCACCTATTCTTTATATCTTGTTTATTTTCTTTTCCTATTGTCTTCTCTACTAATTTTTTAAGATTTCTATTTTATGTCCACTATGGCTTGTTAGGCCCTTCCCTGTTTTCTTTTTTAGTGGTTTTCCTGGGATTTACAGCATGTGTCCTTAAACTTCTCTCCGTCTGCCCTCAAGTAATATAATATCATTTTACAAATAACATAGGAACTATTCAACAGTATATTTTACTTAGAGATTTTTTTTGCTGATGTATAGAAATAGAATTGATTTATGTACATCTTACTTACATCCTGTTTTATAGATTTCATAGGGTTTTCTACATAGGTGATCACTTCTGCCTGGGAAGAAAGCATTTTACCTCATCCTTTCCAATGTGTATGCCTTTCCCTTTTTTTTTTTTCCGTACTTGATCGACTGAGCTGGCTGGGACCCCCAGCATAACGTCCGCAGGGAGAACGGACGTCTTTGCCGCGGCGTGTACATTCATTAGCTATAGGTTCCTCATAGATGCTTTTTGTTTCTACTTAATTCTGTTCCTAGTTTTCTGAGAGTTTTTTTTTTAATCATGAATGAGTATTGACGTTTGCCATTCTTTTTTCTGAATCTGTTAAGATGATAACATTATTTATTCTGTTAATACGGCGTATGATATGTACTGAGTTTGATTATTAATGCAAATGTGCATTACTTCTGTAAACACCACTGTGTAATGACATATTATCCTTTTTAAAATCTTGCTATCTTCATTTCAGTAATATTACTTTTTTAAAATCTATATTCATGAAGGATATTAGCCTATAGTTTTGTTTTTGTTTTTCTGCTTGTCTGACTGTCTCTGTGTCTCTAAGTTAACAGTTTTTAAAAAATTTTTTTTAACATTTATATATCTTTGAGAGACAGATCATGAGCAGGGGAGGGACAGGCAGAGAGGGAGAAAGAGAATTTTAAGCAGGCTGCATGCCCAGCATGGAGCCCAGGGAGGGGCTTGATCTCACCGCCGTGAGACCATGACCTGAACCAAAATCTAGAGTCAGATGCTGAACCAACTGAACCACCCAGGCGCCCCTAAAGATTTTATTTTCAGGTACTCTCTACACCCAACATGGGGCTTGAACTCACAACCCCAAGATCGAGAGTCACATACTCTACCGACTAAGGCAGCCAGGGGCTCTGAGAAGTTTGGTTTTTAATAATTCTTCATATCTGGTCATTTGCCCTTTTTTCCTGGCATACTAGTATCTTCTCATGATCTTTGAGGTTTTATGGTTTTGCTATACAGTGTGTATATGTGTATTTCTTTCCATTAATCTTTTTCAAGGCTTGTGCTCCTGAGGACATGGGTCTTTCATCAATTCTGGGTAACTTTTAGCCCTTTTGTCTGAAGACGTCGCCTTCTGTTACCTGCTTTTCTGCTGGCGCCCAGTCAGATGGATCTTTATAGTCTGTCCCCTAGGACTCTGCTCTTTCACATTTTATATCTTTTCCTCTCTTTTCGTTGCACAGATCTGTTCTCTAGTTCAGTAATTTTCTTTCAGCTATGACTAATATGCTTTTTAATCACCCACTAAGATTTTAAATTCTTTTGACTCTCTTTCATTTCTATTTGCTATAGTAGCTTACTATTATGTTTTAAATTCTTTATATATTTCTTTAAAATGGTAAGCATATTTCTTTTAGGCTCTGGGTCTCTTCAGTCTAAATGCTGTACTTGGGTGGAGGCAAAGGGTTGTACAATTCTGTATTGCATCAAAAAAATTTTTTTAATGTTTATTTACTTTTGAGGGTGGGGAGAGAGAGAGAAAGAGCGCATGTGAGCACAGGGGAGGGGCAGAGAGAGATGGGGACCCAGAATCCAAAGCAGGCTCCAGGCTCCAAGGTGTCAGCATGGAGCCCAACGCTGGGCTCGAGCTCACAAACCACGAGACCATGACCAGAGCCGAAGTTGGACGTTCAACCGACTGAGCCCCCCAGGAGCCCTGTTACTGCATTTTTTTCAGTTGATTCTTCTTCATGGGGGCTTTTTCCGTGGTAGTTTCTAATTAGAAGCTCTGTGGCTGGCCCTAATTCGTGCGACTCTGAGGGACCTGGGTCAAGACTGTGTCCCACAGATGGGTTTCGACTCCCTTGGAGTGCTGCCAGCATAGAAGCACTTCGGATCAGCTGCCTGGCAAGGAGCTTTTTCTGAGCGGGAAGAGAAAACAAATTCAGACTCTGAGGCTGAATAGGGCAGGCTCGTGGTGACAGAATCTTGGGGAACATTCTTCTTTTTTATTCACTCTAGCCACCATCTGGGAGAAGACAGAGTTCATTGTCAGCTCCGCCTGGCGGCAAATTGATTTCCTCCTAGTTTACACTTGCGGGTTAGGCCTTTAGGGCCCCTTCAGGGGCGTTTGCAGGGGACGTCAGTTCCAGCCCCCCAGCTCCTCCGACCGGAAGCCAGTCCGCCTTAGCCCTTTGCAGCTCGGGAAACCAAGGCTCTTGGTGTTGGTCACATAGTCCTGAATTAGCTCATAGCTTAAGGGCCGCCTTCCGTTCTGGTTTTAATGATACTCTTTTCGGTTTTGGCCCCTGTTGATTTTTACTTTCTAGAGATGAGCTATGCATTTAAAAGGATGTTTTATATATCTTACTCAGCATCTCTAGGTGTTTGGAGAGGAACATTTTTCAGAATAGCTAGACTCATACTATAGAAAGTTGAAGCCTTGGGGCGCCTGGGTGGCTCAGTTGGTTAAGCCTCCGGCTTCGGCTCAGGTCATAATCTCACGGTTCGTGGGTTCGAGCCCCACGTTGGACTCTATGCTGACAGCTCAGAGCCTGGAGCCTGTCTTCAGATTCTGTATCTCCCTCTCTCTCTGATCCTCCCGTGCTCATGGTGTCTCTCTCTCTCTCTCTCAAAAATAAATAAATAAATAAATAAATAAATAAAAAATTTTTAAAAAGTTGAAGCCTTATATTTTGTTTCTATCTAGAGTATAGCTAAGTATTGATAATCTGATCCTTGGGATGTTTTGGTTCTTAAGAACCATAACACTTACTAATGATCATATTAAATAACATGAACTCAAAATGTTGGTTTATTCAAAAGCATGTGTACGCACATCGCACATAGATATTCAGGCTTCCCGCCCATCTCAGTGGTGATTTTTATTTTGAAACCGTTCGTTCCGAAAAATCACACAACTACTTTGAGTCTGTGCTATGACAGGGGAGGCTCTCCCGTGAGGGATCTTGATTCCCGGTGTGGCGGCAGGCATGATGACTCCAGATTGGCAGGGCAGCGTCCTGCTGCGGTCGAGCCTGCCCGCGCCTCCACCGTGCCCGGCACCGGCTGCCCTCAGAGCAGCGCCAGTGGCTGCTGCTCACGGCCTCAGCGCTCGTGTTTTCCACGCCGCAGAAGACAAAGTCCTCTTGTTTCCTTCTTCTCCACAAGCCTGCCAGGCCTTCCGTCTGTGGGGCCCATGGACTCACGCCCGGAGAGTGCACAAAGCAGCGAGGCCGGGCCGGGCCTCCACTCGCCCAACTACAGACTCCTCCGGCGCTGTGTCCTTAGACAAACCACTTCCCCTTCGCCAAGGCCGAGAACACAGTGCCGGGCCCCACGGACGTCCGGAGCCAGGCGGTAACGTGCGTATAGCGCTTGCCAGGCTGCCGGGCTCGGGGTGCCCAGAAAGCCGAGCCGCTGTGCCCTCTCCTCGTTGCCATCAGCATGCCAAGCAGGTCTTAACAGAGTCTTCTTTCTCCGTCAGGGTTTACTGCCTTCCTGCCCTTCAGCTTGCCACTTCCCTCCACTAGGCACACACTACCTCCGCCTGAACGACCACCGAGGGCCCCCGGCTGGTCGTACCGCCTGATCACACGTCCTCCTCCTTCTGGGCTGCTCCTGATCCGGGTTCTCGGAAACACTTCTGACCGATACACTGGCATAGTCAGGAATCTTCCAGGGCTCCTCTTTGCCCTCCTGCAGCTCAAGATCCAAGGCCTTCCCCTACATCACGGGCTCGTCAGATATATTTAGAGCCCCTGAGAATACCCTGAAAGCTGTAAAGCACCGGATGAAAGTGAGCGCAGTCATCACCACCCCCACCGGCCGTGGGCGGCCTTTCGTGTGCCCGGCTCATCGCCGCCGCTAAGTGTTAAGAGGGCGGGCCTGCGACCTACTTCAGTTTATGTTCCCACAGCAGCTGACTCAGTGCCCCAAATGTGGGCAGCATAACTCCGTGTTCGACAGATTGAATACCAAGTAAATTACTACATCCACATGTAGGGATCAAAGTGGTTTATTGGAGATCTTGCCCTGTGTCTTAGCAGGGTGAAATGGTTGTGTAATTCTTCTGAATGAATGGTTTCACGCAGTGGGCCCGGAAGCCTTGAATATCTGTGTGCAGTGCTTGCACATGTGTTTTTGTTAAATTTTTCTGTTTGTTTATTCTTGGGGGGCGGGAGGGCACAGAGAGAGGGAGACACAGAATCCGAAGCGGGCTCCAGGCCCCGAGCTGTCAGCACAGAGCCCAAGGCAGGGCTCGAACTCATGAACCCCGTGAGATCATGATCTGAGCTGCAGTTGGATGCTCAACCGATTGAGCAACCCAGGCGCCCCTTATGCGTGTGTTTTTTAATATAACCAATGTATTAATTTTGAGTTAGTGTTATTTAATGTGATGATTGATCTAAGAGCAGATCCACTTACAAAGCGCTTTCAGGTGCATCGCCCATGCCGGGCAGCAGGCAGGCCATCGACTGCAGTGGTTGAGTGACTTGCCTGTTATGAGAGAGGGCAGTGGGGCTCGGACCTGGGAGAGAGAGAGCTCTTCTCACTCCAGACTCCTGTCCGAGGCAGGAAATACTCTCCAGACCCTTTAGCACTTTCTTGATAAGCGCTCGGGATATTCACACTCAGTCGATCAGCATTTCCTTCATTAGAAATGTGTTTTTTATTTTGTCATTTCAGAGATTTAAGACCTAGAGGGGCACCTAGGTGGCTCAGTCGTATGTCTTAGCATGTTTAAGTGTCCCACTTTGGCTCAGGTCATGATCTCGACTCAGGTCATGATCTCATGGTCCAGGAGTTCAAGCCCTGCATCATCGGGCTCACTGCTGTCAGCAAAGAGCCTGCTTGGGAGTCTCATTCTCTCTGCCCCCCCCCCCGCCCCGCTCATGCTTTCTCTCTCTGTCTCTCTCCAAATAAATAAATAAACTTTTAAAATAATGAAATAAAGATCTAAAAAGGAGAAGGAGGGTTTTAATAGATGTTTTTCTGTCAGGACTTTGAAGCCTCCGCCTTTTTCTGCCTCCACCAGTGACATTTACGTTTCGGAAGGTGGCCTGGTTACAGGTCCTTTTGTCTTGGACGTTTGCTCCCCCAGGGGAAAACGGAGCCCATCACGGTGGTGAAGCTGCTGGCCTGCTTCGACGACCTGGTGGCCGCGGGCACAGCCTCTGGGAGAGTTGCGGTTTTCCAGCTCGTGTCTTCCCTGCCCGGAAGAAATAAACAAGTAAGTACGAGTCACTTTAGATTTCTTAACTTCTTGGCCAGGTCCTCATGGATCTCAAAATGAGAACGCCTCATCTGCCTAGAAACCACAGGCTCAGGAAAGCGCAGCCCCGTGCTCTTCACAGTCAGCAGGACGCACACTCGGGGAACTTAAATTTTGCTTCATGTTCTCGGGCTGTCCTCTGTCAGTGTTAAATTAGAACCCAGTCGGAACGTTGTGCAGTGTCCTGCCTGGAAAACGAGGCTGGGAAAACCAGCCCCTCCTCAGGGGGGGGGAGTGTATGATCCGTGGGCCGCGAGCCTCATCTCGCTTCTCCTGTTCTTTCTCCTGCGCATTTTTATCGTTTATTCCTAGCTCCGGAGATTTGATGTCACCGGTATTCACAAAAATAGCATCACAGCTCTGGCTTGGAGCCCCAATGGGATGAAATTGTTCTCCGGAGATGACAAAGGGAAAATTGTCTATTCTTCTCTGGATCTAGACCAGGTAAAATTGTTTCCAGAACTATTTATGGCCTTCTTCTATTTGGAGAAATTATATCCATAATTACAATTTAGTCAAACAGTTTGTATCCTCAGTCATTGTCCCCTCATAAGGTCAACGATTATTGCGTAACGTTTTCCTTCAAGGACATCTCGCGTGTTCTAAGCGTCCCCTCCTGGGACTAAAGGGTTGGCCTCTGTCTCTGCTGGCCCTTTCCTTCACAGCGTTTATCCTCCTGCTTCTAAGCGTGTGGAGGGGCCCGGAGAAAAAGAAGCCGTGTCACTCCTGCCTCCCCGAAGGGTGTGTAGGAGCCCCCGGAAGCATCTCGGTCAGTGTGGAGAGCTCCGCCCCCGGCCAGGAGAGCTCCGCCCCCGGCCAGGCCCCGCCCCGCCCTCACCTCCCCGCGTGGGAGGGCCCCGCCCTCGTGTCCACTGCCTTGTTTCATCCTCAGGAAAGTGCCCCGAGCCGTCTGTGCTCAGCGCCTGTCGGTAGATGACGAGCCGAGACCCCGAGACACCGTCACCAGCCCTGGGTCACGCCTTTCCCGCTGCGTGTGGGGCTCTGTGTGCCCTGTGCCTCGCCTCGTCGCGCGTCTGCCCCGCGAGCCCGAGCGCGCCTCGCGCAGTGTAGAACTCAGTGATGACCAGCTGGGGGCTTTTGGTCCCCCTGATCCCGGACCAACCTGTTACAGGTTTTCTCTAGCAGTAGTTCTCGGAGCGCTTGGTCTCGGGACCCCTCTACACGCTTAAGAGGAAGACTCCCAAAGAGCTTTTGTTTTTACAATTATACATCTTAGTGCACTGTGATAGAAATTAAAACAGACACTTAAAAATATTTATTTTAGGGGCGCCTGGGTGGCTCAGTCAGTGAAGCCTCCGACTTCGGCTCAGGTCAGCTCTCACGTTTGTGAGTTCGAGCCCGGCGTCAGGCTCTGTGCTGACAGCTAGCTCAGGGCCTGGAGCCTGCTTCAGGTTCTGTGTCTCCTTCTCTCTCTGCCCCTTCCTCTCTCATGCTCTGTCTCTCTCTGTATCAAAAATAAATAAAACATTAAAAAAAATTTTTTTAAATAGTAAAAAATATATATTTATTTTATTCTGAAGTAATAAACCTACTATTAACATAAATAATTTTTTGTGGGGCATGTTGGTGTCTTAGTTAAGTGTCCAACTGTTGATTTCGGTTCACATCACGATCTAGCAGTTTGTGGTTTCAGTTCGCTGCTCTTGCTCTCTCTTTCTCTCTCAAAATAAATAAATAAACTAAAAGAATCTTTGTGAAAAAACTATTTTTTTAACGGTATTTATTTTGAGAGAGAGTGAGTGAGTGTGTGCAAGCACGGGGAAGGGCAAAGGGAAAGACGGAGAAAGAGAATCCCAAGAGGCTCTGCGCTATCAGCGCAGAGCCCAGTGCAGGGCTCAGTCCCACGAACCATGAGATCATGAAATGACCTGAGCTGAAATCAAGAGTCGAACAGACACGCAACTGACTGAGCCACTCAAGCACCCTGAGAATAACTATTTTCAAAGGAAGTGAAAAGAATGACATGGCTTTATATTTTTGCAAACCTCTTGAGGGACTGGCTCGGGGGAGGAAGCTGTGTGCTGCATTTAGAGTGGCGCAGGTGTGTTGTGTCGGTTGGAGCATATAAAGAAAATCTGGCCTCACACAGAGCTGGAGCTGGAGCAGGACAAGCACTTTAACAGCCTTTCTGGAGAACTGTGGGCATTCTTTAATCTTATCCCCAAACTGATGGATGGTGGTTTCTTCAAAGGTCAGTTGTTACTTGGAAGCTGAAACCACATGGCTGATGTTTCTGGTGCTCTGTCGCGGTAAAATCCACTCGTCTGCCTTGCACTTCGAATGGCTCTTTGATCCACACATGATTTTGTAATAAATACCCTGCATTGGTCACTTGGAAAATATTGATCTACTGAGTGATGCGGGTCTTTTCAAATCTTGACACATTTGATTACATAATATCAGAGAAGGCGTCTTTGTTAATATCACCAACGTCTTTAGCTACTGGGATTGGTCAAGTTCACAAGGATGGATCAAGTTTTTACTTCAATCCTCAGTTGAAAACTTGAAATTTATTGTCAGCAACGCATACTGTTACTTGTCATTAAAATGACAAGCTTGGTTTGGTCCATCCTGAGAATGTCTGCCAAATACCCAAGTTTGAGTAATTACAGTATCTCAGGTGAAAATGGTGTTTTGGGGGGAGGGGAGCAGCTGGTTGAGCTCACAGCTCTCACCGTCGAACAAGTGCTTTTCCTCGAGAGGACCAGAGAGCCTCGGGATGCAGCAGCCAGGCCACGTGTGCATGCCCCGCTTTGTCACTCAAAACACAGAACTGTGCATACCCACGAGCCAGGAAGGGGTGTGATTGTAATTGTTCTGCTGCAGAGACCTTCTTCATGAAATGCACGTTTTTACCATGAGCGTGTGGTGGTGGAGGGCACAGTGACAGTTAGTGGGCTCAGTGCCCCGCTCTGCTCCCTGTGGCCTTTGTGTCAGAGCAAATGTCAGCTCAGTGAAAAAGGCAGATGCAACCTAGCATTACAATGAAAATAATTTTGACCTTGCAGACCCTTTGGAAAGGGTCTTGGGGAGCCTTGTGGACCGCGGACCACACTTTGAGAACCGCGGTTCCGTAGGAAAGTGTTAAGGTTAAGAGTCCCTGGGTTGTACCTCCCTTCTGTTCAGGCCTTCCGGCAGCACTGGTCCGGAGTCTGCCTTTCAGGAAGTGGAGAGAAAGCCACATGCAGAAAACAGTATCCTTATCACGCAGAGAACTTTTTTCCCCAGCATTATTGAGGTTCTGATAGTTGTCTTTTAAGATAAAGTACAAAGATTTATATAAATAGGTATGGGAGGATGCACGTCTTTGCAAAGTTAATACGATAAGTTGAGTTCCATTATAAGCTAAGTCAAAACCTGACAAGCTACAGTTGACATAATGAGACACGCGGAGGGAAATCCAGTTGAAGAGCACTCAGTGCTGGAGGGGAACGAGGGCCTGTCTGCGTGGTGTCGGGGCGGCAGGGCTCCATGTTTGCCCAAACCCAGAGAATCGTGTACCTAAAAGGGTGAGTTTTATTACGTGTAAGTTTTACCGGTAAGTCTGATTGCGGCTTCCCTCTTCCGCTCCCAGAAGTTCTGCAACAGGGCATCGGCATTTCTTACACAGTTGAAGAAACTGGTTCAGGAGAAAAGTGACTTCTAGAAGCAGATTTTTGATGCCAAGAATTAGAGTTTGTGTTAGCAATAAAATGCCTTCTAGAGTTTTATTTTGTTCTTCAATATATTTACTACCATTTAATTTCTTTTTTCTGTTTTTTTCTGGCCCTTTCATATGACAAGGATATCATGTCCCTAAAATTGCTTTGAGCTCTTTGGGGGGACGAGTGTCCTATGACCTTTGGTGATAGTTGTCACAAATGACCTTACTCTTGTGGAAAGTCCCGTTGTATTAGTGTAAATAAAACTCCTAGTGCAGCGCGTTTCTGCTTTGGTCTTTATGGTCTCTTCTCTGAACTCTCTCCTGAGAACATTTTAAAAGAAGTTACACAAAATCTTGAAATGTTTCTTGCCAAACAAGATGTAACCTGAGGTAGGTGTTAACATTGTTTTCTCATTAGGAAGACCTTTTCCAAATAATCTCATCACAGTGGGTTTACACTGAATCCGTTGGGAATGAGCAGCCTGCGTGTCGAGGTATAAGTCGACTCCCCGTTGAGTTGGGTCTGACTGGACTCTCCCCAGGGCGTCTGCAACTCCCACTTGGTGCTGGAGGAGCCGTCTTCAATCGTGCAGCTGGATTACAGCCAGAAAGTGCTGCTCGTGTCTACACTACAGAGAAGCCTCCTGTTTTACACCGAAGAGAAGTCTGTCAAGCAAATTGGAACACAACCCAGGAAAAGGTAAGTGTCACACGTGCCCCAGTGTGGTGGT
>NC_043708.1:2396357-2446863 GCF_006229205.1 Suricata suricatta | reverse complement strand
GGCATCAGACAGGAAGAGCGTGTCCCCATCGTTCTGCTGCAGGACCTGCAGGCATGGCCAGTCTGACATGAGTGCCAGAATCCAGGGACATCTCCGAGGTGGTCTGCTCTGGGTCCGCTCCTGTGTGGGCACCCTCTACCTCAGGAGGGGTGAGGGTTCCCTCTGCACTGTGCGGGCTGTGCCAGCTTGGGGGTAGCTGGCAGAAGAGGCAGATGTGAGCCCGCCATCACAGACACTTGATAAACTAGCAGGAGAGTTGTTCGCCGTCGTCAGCTGCTGGGGAGCTGTGTATGGGGTGCTGCCACGCTGTTCCTGGGCCTGGGGGTGAAGGCACACTTTTGAGGGAGTGACAGGTCCCTAACCTGCCTGGCTGCCCCTCCCGGCATCAGACGGGGACGACGAGGAGTGGGGAGGAGTGGGGAGGCTCTGGAGGGAGGTTTCCAGGCTGAGAGCGTGTCCCCCCATTTACCTGCCACCTGGAAGGCAGTGGGAGAAGGGCTCGGCCAAGTCCAGGCGCCCCCCAGCGCTGTGGGAAGGGCCAGCCGAGTGCATGGGTGACCTCCCTGCCGGAAACACACTTCTAGAGCTCAGGGGATGGGTTGTGTGGCGGTGGGGTCAGTGAGCAGGGGCCGGATAGAGTGGTGGGGCCACCCCCTCATTCCAACCAGAGAGACCGAGAGCCGAGTGGGGGCAGGAGGAGGGGGCAGGCACTGGCAGCTTGGAGACTGGGTGGTGGGGTTTGGAGACGATCCTGGTAAGGGGCGCTGTTGTCTGTGGGGAGTCAGAGGGGCAGGGTGGCAGGTGGGCTGGGGACTGTGGAGAGCAGGCTGACAAGGAGGCGTGGGATTGGCTATCCCCACGGAGGCTGGTGGTGACAGCTGTGCTGGTGACGGGTGGCCCTGAGAAGGGAAGGTCAGATGGGCAGAGCATGACAGCCCTTAGCTCATAAAAGATCTGGTCATGCCTCCCTTTGGCTTCTGTTTTCCGTGCCGAATAACCCCCTCGATTCCATCAGCGGCTTGGCCTTTTTATAACAGTAATCTCCCTGTTACCAGCCCCCACGCGGTAGAATTTGGAGCCTGGACCCCGTGGTCCTGCACATCTGCATCTTTCCTTTCCCTCTGCCAGCGCCCCCTCTTCTGCCTCATGGCTTGTCCTGGTTCGTCATCGGTGTCCTGCTGCATCGTGTCTTTTTGGAAGGATAGTGGACTATAAAGGGAGAGATAAAAACCAGTTATGTTTCACATGGATAAGCCAATAGTGTTTCTCTTAAAACCTGGTCTTCTAACCTCTTGTGTGGAAATGTAAGCAACTTTCCTTGAGCCTCTCCCAGTGCCTGTGAGGGCCGGTGATCCAGGCCGCAGATGGGAACAGGCATGTTCTTTTCCTCTCAGGGAAGGGTATTTCCTGAGCCTTAGAGAATAGAATAAATGGAAAAGTTGTTTATAGTCCTGTTTTTCTTTTGTGTACTATTTTTTTTAACTTTTTTTTAAAGTTAGTGTTTTGTTTAAAATTTTTTTTAATGTTTATTTTTGACAGAGTGTGAGCGGGCGGCGGGGGGGTGGGCAGAGAGAGAGAGAGAGAGGCACAGAATTCGAAATGGGCTCCAGACTCTGAAATGTTGGCACAGAGCCTGACGCAGAGCTCAAACTCACGGACCATGAGATCATGACCTGAGCTGAAGTTGGACACCCAACCGACTGAGCCACCCAGGCGCCCCAAAAGTATTTTTTTTAATGTTTTATTTATTTTTGAGAGAGATTGCAAGCAAGGGGGGAAAGGGCAGAGAGAGGGAGACACAGAATCTGAGGCAGGCTCAATGCTCTGAGCTGTCAGCACAGAGCCTGACGCAGGGCTCCTACCCACAAACTGTGAGATCATGACCTGAGCCAAAGTCAGACACTCAACCGACTGAGCCCCCCAGGCACCCCTGCCGTGTGCTATTTTAGATGGTAGTTTGGAACGGGCACCTGCTGCTTCTGCCCCCGGAAGCAGGGTTTCAGTCAGCAAGTGTTGGGTGTGTGCATGCTGGGCGGCAGCATGTAGTGGACCGCAGCGAGCATCCGGCTGGACGAATGTGAGCAAGGGGACACGTGTCCGCCCTCTGGTGGGACAAATGTGCAGGGCGTGTGGCCTGGACGAGGTCAGGTGTTCTCGGCGGGGAGCAGAGCATGGGGACAGGTATAGTTGTAGGCAGGGCACCTGGAGGTGGGGAGTCTGTCCCCTTCGGATGAAGGCAGTGACCTCCCCTCAGACCGGACCAGGTAATACACATTACGCCCACAAGATCTCAGAGACCCCAGCCGTCCCCAAGCATGTCGTGTCTTTGCTGTCCTCAGGGTTTATCTTCAGGTCTGTGTCTCGCCGGCTCACACGGGGCCCCTCTTGCTGCCTGGTTGGTGTCTCCTGCCGTCGGGTCGACGGGGCCGCTGCACGTTGAGTCGTGGGGAGTCTGTGCCCCAGCAGAGCCAGCATTGAGTTCTGGAGCGGGGCCACCCACCACCCTCATGCCTGAGTGATGGCCTGTACTCAGTTGGCCGCTGAGCCTCTCGTCACCCATCTTGGGTTTTCGTTGCCCCGTGCCGGGCCCTCTGTCCGTGCTCAGCGTTTCAGGTCTCTGGCGCCAGAAATCAGGCATCAGTGTTAGAGAACACTCAGGGGCGCCTGGGGGGCTCCGTCAGTTGGGTGTCTGACTCTTGATTTGGGCTCAGGTCTTGACCTCACGGTTCGTGGGTGTTAGCCCCGCATCGGGCTCCACGCTGTCAGGATGAAGACTGCTTGGGACTCTCTCTTTCTCCCTGCCCCTCCCCCGCTCATGCACACTCTAAATAAATAACCTTAAGAAAAACATAAACACCTTTTTCATATTAATGTGGTTCATAAAGGGAATTAAAGTGGTTTTTAAAGTCATCAGTGATTTTTCCGGAAGTCACCTCCGTCGGAATTAAGGAGGTTAAGATTTTAGAACCCTGCCGTGCTTAGACCTTAAAGGTTGGAGTCTGCGGGTCCCGTCCAGAAGGACCTCAGCAGGTACTGCAGAGTCGTGGGCGCCCATGGGGGTGGGGGGGTGGTGGCGACTCGTCCCTCACTCTAGCCGGTTACCCCCAACTCCACTGCCCCCCTGGCTCACTCGCCACGGGTTGTAGCAGTCCCTCGGAGGCAGCCAGCCACCTGCCAGGGCCGTCTCCGCGCGCCCCTCCGCCCAGAGCCCCGTCTGCCCCTCAGCCGGGTGGCTGCCCCGGCCAGCACACGTCCCGCCTGGACTCATCAGGTAGCCCGTGGACCTCAGGTACAGCGCCTCCCAGAAGCCCTCGCGGCAGTTCCCGCATGCGTGCCGTCTGCCACGTGTGTTCGCAGAGGGGGCCAGGGCCTCGCCGCCTCGACCTTTCACATTGCCCCGTAACGCGGGGACTCCCCGCGCCTTTGTTGAAATGAATGTTAGTGACCTAAGGTGAACAAATCAAAACAGGAATGATGAGAGATTTTTCAGATGACCTGTAAATAGGAGGAAAACATTGACCAGTTGGACCACCAGGTAGAAATTGATTTGACAGGAAGGGCAAGAGGAAGAGATGATGGGCTGCCCTGTAGAACTCCTTTGGGTCTGTTCAGAGAGTCTTTCCAGAACGGACCCACCAAAGGCAGCAGTCAAGCACGGTGCTGGTGATGGCGTTGTCCGCGGGTGACCGGCGCAGGGCGTGCTCGGCTCGTCTCACGCTCTTCGTTTCAGAGTGAATTCGATAGTCGATGTCCTCCTTGGACCTTGTCCTGAAGGATTGAGTTGCCGGAGCCAGAGGGACCTAGGGAGACCCTGAAGTGAAGAGAAGGGTCCAGAGAAGTTCATCTGTGTGGCTGTGTGGGAGGCGCTCTGGAGACTGCCCCTCTGGAGGGCCACACGGGGCCCCCGACAGGGTGCTGCTCTGTGCAGGGAGGGTGATGAGAGCGCAGGGAGCACGGAGAAGGTGCGCGGTGGGACATGGGTTGGCCCACAGGTAGCTCGCAGCTGCGGGTGCCTGTACTGTGTGCGTGGCCAGTGAGCGTCTGTGGGTTGTGTCATTTAATCCTCATTTAACCTTTGAGATGGGCGAAAATTACTCCTGGTTTGCAGACTAGGAAACTGAGACCCAGGAAGGCTGCGAACCACATAGCAGTTCTAGGTCAGGGCTAGGGATTGAGCCCGGCTGTCAGTCTGCTGCCTTTCTGCTGTTTAAAATCAGAGAAGGATAAGGGCGGCTGGGTGGCTCCGTAGGCTAAGCGTCCGACTCTGGATTTCAGCTCAGGTCATGGTCTCACGGTTTATGAGTTTATGAGTTTGAGCCCCAGGTCAGGCTCCTCACTGATAGCACAGAGACCTCTTGGGATTCTCTCTCCCTCCTGTATGTGAACATGCTCGCTTGCGCGCTCTCTCTCTCTCTCTCAAAATAAGTAAACATTAAAAAAAATAAAAATAAAAACAGAAGCATTTTGGAGAGAGTACTTAGGGCTGGACTGAAACTTTTTTTCTTTTTAATGTTCATTTTTTGAGAGAGAGAGAAAGAGAGCGAGCAAGCAAGCAGAGGAGGGGCAGAGAGCAAGGGAGACACAGAATCGGAAGCAGGCTCCAGGCTCTGAGCTGTCAGCACTGAGCCCAACATGGAGCTCGAACCCACAAGCTATGAGATCATGACCAGAGTTGAAGCTGGACGCTTAACCAACTGAGCCACCCTGGCGCCCCTGAAACTTTTTAAATTTTTTATTTCTTTTAGAGAGAGAGTATGAGTGGGGGAGAGGGACAGAAGGAGGCAGATAGAGAATCCCACCACACTCCATGCTCAGCATGGAGCCTGACACGAAGCTGGACCCCACAACTCTGGGATTGTGACCTGAGCCAAAAATCAAGAGTTGGATGCTCAACTGACTGAGCCACCCAACACCCCTGGACTAAAACTCTTAAACTTTGAGGTCTGGTAGGAGCCTGAGATCAAGCAAAGACGAAGAGACATTGAGAACTCAGAGAGGTGCCCGGTGGCCCTGTTGGGAGACCATGCAACTCTTAATCCCCGGGTTGTGAGTTTGAGCCCCTTGTTGGGTATAGAGATTACTTAAAAATAGAATGTTAAGGGAGAAAAAAAAAAAAAGAACTCCCAAGGTTAATGCTAGAAACATAGGTTGGTATAATCACATTGAAAAAAAGTTAGAAATTGCCTTCCAAACCTGGATTTGTTCTCCCTCAACAATGCGCAGGGGCCACCTGACAGAGCAGCAGTCCCATGTCTGGAAGGCCCTGGACTCCCACACCTGTGCACTGGGAGGTCTGCGGGGAAACGCTCACAGCACTGCTGTTTAGAATAGGAGTGTAGACATAATGCAAAATATTCATCAATAAGAAAGTGAATAAGTAACTTGCAGACTACTGTGAAACAGTCAAAATGAATGAGTTTTAGCTTTTTTATCAGTAAAGATAAACCTTAAAAATATAATGTGAAGGGACTCCGGCGGAGGGGGGGCTCAGTCAGCTGAGCATCCAACTTTTGATTTCAGCTCAAATCAGGATCCCAGGGTTGTGTGATCAAGCTCCACATGGGGCTCCGTGCTGACAGCATGGAGCCTGCTTGGGGTTCTCGCTCTCCCTCTCTCTGCCCTTCTTCTACTCATGTGTTCTTGCTCGTTCTCTCTTTCTTTCAAAATAAATAAACTTTAGGGGCGCCTGGGTGGCTTAGTCGGTCAAGCCTCTGACTTCGGCTCAGGTCAGATCTCACGTTCGTGGGTTAAAGCCCCACGTCAGGCTCTATGCTGACAGCTCGGAGCCTGGAGGCTGCTTCCGGTTCTGTGTCTCCTCTCTCTCTGCCCCTACCCCTCTCATGCTCTGTCTCTCTCTGTATCAAAAATAAATAAAACTTAAAAAAAAAAAAAAAAAAAAGAGCAAGTTGCCAAAGTATACAAACGGCATCCTTTTTTTAAATATATACAACTGAAAGAGAATAGTAAATTATGTAGTGTTTAGGAATACATAGGCATATGGTTAAATTGTCAGTAAAAGTAAGGGAATAATAAACACAAAATTCAGTCTAGTGGTCATACCTGGGGAACGGAGGGGCGTGAGCGAGCTTCAACAGTGTCTGGTGATTTATTTCTGAAGTTGAGGGATGGATTCCCAGGTGTCCATTTCATTTATTAGGCTTTATAACTTTTATGTACCTATAATATACATAACGTAGTGTATATATATAGTTTATATGTACGATATATACAATAAAAATATAAAACATGCATTTTTTGTGTTGGGTATTTCATAATAAAAATTTTTTTTAAATGTTTAGTTTTGAGAGAGACATAGAGCATGAGCAGGGGAGGGGCAGAGAGAGAGGGAGACACAGAATCTGAAGCAGCTCCAGGCTCTGAGCTGTCAGCACAGAGCCCAATGCAGGGCTTGAACCCATGAACTGTGAGATCATGACCTGAGGTGAAGTTGGACACTTAGCCAACTGAGCCCCCCAGGCGCCCCCATACTTTTGAAAACAGAAAACAAGTCCCATGCCTGGGAATGAGAAGGGAAGCAGGCCCCTGTGATGGGTTTAGACTCAGTTGTAGACGTGTTGCTCATTCATTGGGATGTAGGAGTACAGCAATCAGAAGTTAGAAGGAACACAATTTCTGACCGTGGGGAAGATAGTCAGACCTGGATTCGTCAGCTTCTGCCTCAATTTCCTCTTCTCTGACACAGGAACTCTTTGCCACATGGGGCTTGGTGAGGATTGAGCAAGAGGGTGGGGACAAAGCCAGGGACCCCACACCATAATGGTCGCCATGAATCGGGATCTGTGCTTAGCGGGTGCACACTTGGGAGGGGGCTGCAGGAGGTATGAGACAGAGGCCCTGTCCTCTGGGGGCAGAGACGGCAATATGGCTCTGTTAACCAAAAAACGTGGAAGAGGTTTTGAAAAAAACAATCCTCTTTTTTGGGCTTAGGCAAAAAATTCTCGTTATAGTTGAGATCAAGGGTTGACAAACACGGCTTTAAATCCGTTCCTGCATGTTTTTCCTGTAATTTCAGCACTGGGAAATTCGGAGCTTGTTTCATACCAGGGCTCTGTAAGCAGAGTGACCTGACACTGTACGCGTCACGGCCGGGGCTCCGGCTGTGGAAGGCGGACATCCATGGGACCGTTCAAGCCACGTTTATCTTAAAAGATGTCTTTGCCGGAGGCGTCAAGCCTTTCGAACTGTACCCGCGTCTGGAGTCCTCCAGCTCGGGAAGCTGCAGCTTACCCGAGAAGCACCTGGGGCTTGTTTCCTGCTTCTTTCAAGAAGGCTGGGTGCTGAGCTGGAATGAGTACAGCATCTACCTTCTAGACACCGTCAACCAGGTCAGTGACGTGGCCGCCCCGCCTCGCTCCTGTCTCGAGGGTGTTCACCCACAGAACCTCTCCGAATACAGGGAGCCGTGTGGAGTCTGATGCGTCAGGTTGTCCATTGAGTCCGTTGAGGAAATCAAGTGAAGGTCTGATTATTAAGTAGATTTGAAGAAATGTTTGGGTTTGGTAGAACCTTCTGGCTGTTCTGCCTCTAAGCAGGAGTCCCATCTGCCCTGCGTGGAGGTTCTTTACTTGGAGCTTGAGGACAGGGCGAGCGGGGTTGGGGCCACCAAGCTGCCTTTTAACCCTGGGTGGGTTCCTCTTCCTGAGCAGCACGTTGAAAGGCATTTTCGTGTTCTTCACGTGCAGACAACTTAAGTTTTCTTCTTTCTCTGCGTACTCTTTGAACTTGATACATACTTGGCAGTTAGTGGGGGTGAAACGTTTGGTGATTATGCATCGGTTCCTTTCTTCTGAGCCCTCGCCCCCGGGGCTTTTTCCAGCAGGTGCAGTTAGCTTCGTTTTAGAGGTAGAGAAACAGAGACCGAGGGGCCGTCCGTGCGCACGGCAGGGCTGCCGTCAGGGTCTGTGTGGCCACATGATTGGCAGTTTTCAAACCAAGAGCCTGTTTCTACCTTTTCATCAGGGTTATTAAAAATTAACAAAAAACGTAGACGCATTTTATCTCTACAGTGAACGCTCTGTTGTTTGTATTGTTGGCTGAAAAGAGAATTTTTAAAAAATCATTGCAGACGCTGAATACCCCAGCTGGTGTTAGGGACACACACCTTCCTCCCGTTCATTCAGAGCTGTGCTCCCGGCGCACACTAGTCTCTCCCACAGGAGTGCACACAGGAGGGGTCGGGCCCGGGAGCCACCTGCCCTGTGGACATGTGGACAGAGTGCCGTGGGCTGTGATGAGTCCCAGGCAGGGCAGTGCCACTGAGGCTGAGCTCGCCAGGGACTGTAACCCAAGGAGGGGTTGGAACTCTCACAGGGAACAAGAGTTGGGAAAGGAGTCTGAGCAGAGGCCACGACGTCATGGAGGGACAGGCTGGGGTCTGGGCTGGCCCGCTGCCCTCAGGCTCCTGCGGCACAGAGCCGGGCAGATGTGCGAGGCTGATGGGCAGGTCCCACCCGGGAGGGTGAGCTCCATTCCTCGGGGGTCCGGTGCAGGCAGGACGTGGCTCCGAGCGGCTGGGGGTGGGGGCAAACAACCCTCTGGGTCTTGTGACCGACTCCAGGTCACATGCCTGTTAGACATTACCTGCTCGGGCTCTGAATTACTCTCTTTTTTATTATTACAAGTTTTTATTTTATTTAATCTCTACACCCAACGTGGGGCTTGAACTCACCACCCTGAGACCAAGAGTGGCACGCTCCCCTGACTGAGCCGGCCGGGCGCCCCTGCTCCGAATCCCTCTTTAGAAGTTCTGGAAAGCTGTCGTTTGAGTTCTTTGGACTCCTGCACATGTTTGCGTGTTTTCAACTACTTTTGTTGCCTAATTGTGTGATTTTCTTTTCTTTTTCGGGCAGGCTCCAATTGCTGGCTTGGAAGGATCTGGTGATATCGTGTCTGTTTCCTGCACAGAAAATGAAATATTTTTCCTAAAGGGAGACAGGAACATCATAAGAATTTCAAGCAGACCCGAAGGACTAGCCTCAATAGGTTTGTAATTGTCACAAGATGTGCCCTGTGTGTGATTGTAGTTTATAATTTGCAAACCCTACCAGTGTTCCGCTAGTGAGATGGCTGTGGCTTTGTCTAAACAAGGAAGTATTTGGAGGGTTTCCTGTGATCCTTAAAATAGGATGTACGAGACTTTTCTTGAAGCTTACCTATTTCAGGCTCACCTCACACAGTGTCCCATTTGGAAGAGTGGCTCCCTGGGTCCGGAGGGCAGGGAGGGGGCGCGACACCCACCTGACTGCTGTCCGGTGATCCGCTGCGGCGTGTGGGGTTAGTACTTCAAAGAGAGATTTGCCAAGATTTTAGAGCATTTAACTGTGTTATCTGGGCTGTATCTTTTACCCTTAACCTGGTTCTTCCTTGTTGCACTGAGTGTTCTCTCTGCTTTTGACCTTTCTCTGTGATGCGTACAAGCCCGGGTTCTGACGACAGAGGGGTTGGAACACGCATTCTCGTGCGCACGTCTGCAGGTTGGGGCTCATCAGTGAGCTCGTGCCTGATGGTGACGGCGGCGGTGTGGGCCCTTCCCCTCTGTGCCCTCCCCTCCCCTCTCCTCCCTGTCCCAGCCTTCTCGCCGTCACTCGCCTTGTTCTCACTGTGTCCCAGAGCCTGCTCAGCACATAACATTCCTGACCTTGTAAGGTCCTGAGAACACCCCTGAGTGGAAGGTGCTGGTTCCATAGATGAGGAGACGCAGTTCCCGCCCCCAGGCCGGCCCCTTTCCTCCCCGGGGCTGGAGCAGCCTCATCCCCTCCTTGCTCACCGTACTCCTGTGGCCACCGTTGATGGGGTGGCCCGCAGGGCACCCTGTCCTACAGCCGCCAGCCCTCTCCGGGCCCCTGCCCCCTCCCACTCACCCGGGCACCAGCGGGCCCGAACACGAGGTGTGGGGCGCTCCCGCACGCGGCCCACTTCTGGCAGGACGGCGCCCCCTGCACTCTCCCCACTCCTTATTTAAGACCCCGGTCAGGGATCCCTGCATTTTGGTACTTGCCCTGAGAGCTTTCGTTGAGTCAGCCCTCTCTTCACCTCAGTGCCGGCGAGGGACCTCCACTGCACCCTGGGACCGTGGAGCCATTTGCTTACCATGTACCTTACCCCACAACATAGGAGACTTCTGGTTGCAAGGATCTTGTGACTCAGCTTTGAGGCCCTACACAGCACGTGGCACATAGAAGACCCTGAGTAGTTGTTAATTCTTGGTGTCCCCATTTCACAGATTCGAAAACTGAAGACAAGGGGGTTAAATGACAAGCCCCAAGCCAACCAGCCATGTTTTCTGATTTCTGCTTCCGCCAGCAATTCTCCTCCTCCTGCCTCTCCGCGTTGGTCAGAAATGTGGACCCTTTGCTATAGCCATGGCCTTGCAGTGTCTTGGCTTCAGGGGCACCTTTGCCGTTACTTCTCTTGCGAGCATGAACTTGCATCTGAGGCCCAGCAAGACAGGGAGTGGAGGTCCTGGACCAGAGCGGGCGGGCTCGTAGCAAATGCCAGGCCTTCCAGAGCAGAGCAGGGCGGGGAAGGGGAGCCCCAGGCGTCAGGCCGCTGGGCCCCGTGCAGGCGGGCCTGGTGAAGCCCTACGTCAGCCTTTCCTCTTTGTGTCATGTTTACAAACGGTAGCGAGTAGGAAATTGCACCAGGTGTTTAGCTCGGAAGGATGTGTCATAAGGGCCTTCTTGGCCCCAAATAAACCATCTCTTAAGAGATGGCCGGGTGGGGGTGGGGCAGCAAATGAATTGCCTCTTAAGTCAGAGGGTGAGTCGGGATAAATATTCCAAATTCTGATCTTTGTGGAAAGGGAATAAGCTCTGACTCGAGTTTCTGAGCTGGCGTCCTCCCCGTGTGGTCAGGGGCAGTGTGGCCCCTGGGGACAAGTTAGCGCTAGGCGCCTGCCTCCCGGCGGGCCGCTCCCACAGTGATGAACATGGCCTGCATCTGCGCTGGCCAGTAGGTGGCCACCACCCACGTGTGGCTGCGGAGCACTTGAAGTGTAGTGAGAGCCACCGAGTTTTCATCTCTGTGTGACCCAGAAGGGAAGCAGCTGCGTGCGGCAGCAGCCACTGGGCTCGGACTTGGTTAACGCACTTCCCTGGCCTGACTTCGTGCTAGCGGGAAATTACCTTCTCTCCTTGAATTTCAAGAAATAGAATTATAGATACGCATATATTTTTCAAGTGCCTTTTGAGTAGTAGTATATTAAGCCATGGTCTACTAAGACCTTTTTTTTTTTTTTTTAAATAGATGGGCTATTTCTCTTCTTTATAAATTATTTGTGAATTGATGTGAGAAATGCTATATACCTAGTGGTGTTTCCCAACTATCGAGTTACTTATAAAAGGCAGCCATGGTGTCCTGATTTTGGGATGTGCGCTTCCTGGATCCCAGAACCCTTTGTTGGAAACTTTTGTGCGAATCTTCTGGTTTCGTTAGTGTCTGCGTTCGGCAGGCTGGTATTTCCAGTTAACAAACCGGAATGAGAACATGTCGACTTGCTGGTAACCAGTAGTAAAACCCAACCCTCCTTTCTCAGCGCGAGACAGTCTGGAGACGTCCGGGTGCACAGAGCAGGTGTCGGGGCAGCGCGCGGAGAAGCCGTCGGGGGCCACGGTTTCTGAGACGAGGCTCAGGGGCTCTTCCGTGGCCAGCTCCGTGGCCAGCGAGCCACGCAGCAGGAGCAGCTCGCTCAACTCCACCGACAGTGGCGCCGGGCTGCAGGCGGCCCCAGAACCGGGGAGGGGCAGCCAGCCCGCCTCTCAGAGATTCGGCGCCATCAGCTCGGAGGAGTTTGAGCAGGAGCTGGTTGTGAAGCCGCTGAAAGTGAGAAAGAAGAGGAAGAAGAAGTCAGGTACGGCCCGTGGCACCGCACACACGACTCCTGCTCACGCAGAGGTGCTGCCCTCCCGGAGCGAGCACCCGTCCACGCGGGGGAGGCAGGGCGGGTCTGTGGACAGCATGGGTGCCCCCTCAGTGGGCTCTGCTGTGAGGTATTTCGTAAGTTACAAGGGGGCCCCCGCACGCGGAAGGCGCTTCCTGAGGTGTAAATCCTGTACCGGGCACGCTGCCTGCCGGGTCTGCGGGGCCGCGCGTGTACCACACGTTAGACCGCAGAGTCTGTGAGCCAGGTGGGAAGTCACGGGGGCCGGGCGTTGGCTGTGTTACAGGCGTGCGATCTCACGCAGGGTCGTTTACCCTGTGCTCCTCGGGCCGTTAGGCCTCCAGCTCCAGGCGCTGCGGCGCCGAAGGTCCTCGGATTGCTCAGCGTTTCAGTCACTTAAACAGCTGGCCTGCGGTCCGTCTGTTACTCTGCTTTTTCCCCCGTTAACATTTCTTGAGCGAGGCCTCAGAGCCCATCAGCGTGTCTGACGGTTGCGTCCATTTAAAACACCTCTGCGTTGGGCTAATTCATACTTGACCACTTAATATCCTTCCTTTAAGATGCATTTTTTTTCTTGAGCCAAAATTTTGTGTTTTAGTCTCTGTCTTTCTGTGGAATCATACCTCACCTCACATGTTCGTATTTTACATCAGAAGGTGGAAGCCGCGTCACCTGGCACAGCTCGCTCGAGTCGACCCCCTGCTGCGAGTTTCCGGGTGCCAGTCCCCGGTCCTTGAGCACAGACCTGCTGTCCATGACCTCCAGTTTGGGCAGCATCGTGGACTGCGCGAGCACTGAGTCTCCTGACCAGGAGAGTGACCTCAGCGGAGAGGTGAATGGTGTCCTGCAGGAGAACAATGACCCCGAAGCGTTCAGCGTCCTGGAGGTGCCCGGACCGGCCCCTGACGCCCTGAACGAAGGGAGTGACGGAGGCCCTGAAATCCCGCGGCGGGACCATGCAGGCGGGACGGAGCCACGCGGGGGAGCGTGGCCTTCGCTCTTGGAGCTGCGGGAGGCTGTGGACGCTAGTGATGCCACCGAGCTGAGAGAGCAGCCTGGCCCCATGCACGCGGGACTGAATGGCAGACAGTCCCCCTGGCGAGAACAGGCCCGGGAAGCAGGGGACATGGAGCCTGATGACCCCCAAAGCACGTTTTCTGAAGCCCCCTTCCTGGACTCATCCCCGGTGCCTTCCGGCCCCAGGTGGGCCCCCCCGGCCGAGCAGCGGCTGCCCGGGACCCGAGCTGCCGAAGGCGGCGCCGAGGAGCCCTCTGAGGAGCATGGTTTCCTAACGCACGTGGAGGCCCCGGGCTCGTGTCCCTGGCACACTGTCACTGACCGTGACACAGGCCTAAAAGAAATGGGTGCCTCGGAACACGGCCAGGGGCGTGCGGGAGGCCGGCAGAGACCCCCCGCCTCTGCCTTGGCAGCTCGCGCCCACGAGCCTCGGCCCGAGCAGCCTCCCCGGGACCAGGTGCTGACGTCCAGTGACGAGGAGGACATCTATGCCCAGGGGTTGCCTTCCTCTTCTTCGGAGACGAGTGTGACAGAACTCGGGGGTAGTCGCTCCCTGCAGGACCTGAGCCAGCCCAGCTCAGAGGACCCCGGGCTGCTAAAGTCGGATCAGGTATGTGGGTTTGTGGGGTCCAGTTTCCTGTGGGTCCACCCGACGATGCAGACGGTGAAGGGGGTGGCTCTCGGTCATCCTACGTGCAAAGACTTGTGTTAAGTGCTTTTCGTGGTGAGCGATTCTTTTTCAGCGTATTTGGTTTTAACACTAATCGCTGCTGTGACTGCTGTGAGGTAGCTGTGACATGCAGATTACGAGAGGGAACCTAGGTGTGCTTCCCCCCATGCACCACCAGAGTGTCACACGGATGTGAGTGTCGTTTGTGCAGCTCTGGCCGCCTGCCGGGCCCCGTTAAGCACTTTATAAGGTCACCGCCTGCACTTCTCTAGAAGCGGGACAAACCGTGAAGTGGGCACTCTGGTGGCCCCCGTGTTTCGGCGCAGGGAACCGGGGCTCGGGCACGGGTCCCGCAGCGAGTGGAGCGCAGGGCGGCCCTGGTCCCGTCTCTCGGCCTCTGTGCCGACCCACCTTCAGGGTGGAAGGTGCCGCTTACTTGGTTTGAGACTGACATCTAGAGGTCTCTGGGGTGGGGGGGGGGAGCGAGCCCTCGGCTGCACGCCCCGTGTGCTGGCAGGGGCCATGGTGCATGGCCGGCCAGGTGGGTCTAGGAGTCCCAAGAGGGAGGCAGACGCACAAGCCGATCGCCTCAGCTGAGCGAGACTCTGGGCCGACGGAGGCACGCGAGGTGCAGGGCCCCGGGGGGCTGCGAGGCGCCAGCTGACGCCGTCCGGGGATGGGCCCCATGTTTGGAGCCCTCGGGTGAGGAAGGGGTGAGGAAGCAGTGCCAGAGCAGGGCCGCGCCTGGCGGGTCTGCGAGGATTGGAGGCACAGAACGGCAAGGCTGAGTCGTTTCAGTGTCAGCGCGGCGTTAGGAAGCATTATCAGGACACAGCATTGGCTGGGGGTGCGGGGGCCCTGGGGGGACGGCAGCTCCCGTTTCAGAACGCTTCTCTTCAAGCCCCGTCCGGGCACAGTGGGCCCCTGCGTGTCTTCTCAGAGAGCCTCTGCTCTGTGACTTGAAGGACACCCTGCACGCTGGTCCTGCTGACGACAGTGCGACCATGCGGCCCGCCCTCCGTGGCGCTCACCGGGCTCCGTCCTTGTCAGTTTGCAGAGAGCTGGATGGGCTACTCCGGCCCCGGCTACGGCATCCTCAGCCTGGCGGTGTCCGAGAAGTGCATCTGGTGCCTGGACTACAAAGGCGGCCTGTTCTGCAGCGCGCTGCCAGGCGCCGGGCTGCGCTGGCAGAAGTTCGAGGACGCCGTCCAGCAGGTGGCAGTCTCGCCCTCAGGTTGGCCTCCCCGCCCCTGCAGCCCGCCCCGCCCCTCTGCAGAATGGCCTGCTCCTGTTCTGCACGGGTGGGGGGGTTTCTCCCACAGGAATTGACCTCAATTAACAAAGAGTGTAAATGGATGCCTTGTTTGGATTTTTAGTTTTTGTTAGTTGCAATGGGGACACATGAAGTTGTTTTTATAAGCTATGCAAATAGCTTGAATTTCAAGGGTTTTTTTTGAGTGATTAACATACTCCTCATAAAAAAATTGTGGGGGCATTGGGGGACTCAGTCAGTTGAGTGTCCAACTTCTGCTCAGGTCATGATCTCACACTTGTGAGTTCGTGCCCGTGTCGGGCTGTGTTGACAGCTCAGAACCTGGAGCTGCTTCACATTCTGTGTCTCCCTCTCTCTCTGCCCCTCCCCTGCTCACGCTGTCTCTGTCTTTCTCTCTTTCAAAAATAAATAAAACATTAAGAAAAAAATTTTTTTAAAGGAGTGATGTGTATGTATGCTTTGGCTAAATAGTCTACTTCCTGAGTGTAAAAGAGAAGTGTGTTCGTTCTCGCAAGCTCTGCTTAGGTTAACCATTTTTTGTGAACTAGAGCAGATGTTTCCCGAATGACGTTCTCCCGGACTTTCGGCCTGCATGTCCCCTCCCTGTCTAGAGTCGTTTGCTCATCTGTTTTGTCATAACGTTGGCCACTTCACTATTGGGGGTAGGCAGGGAGAGTAGAGGGATTTCTGTGTATTTGCCTCATAGTAACTGGCTTATTGCTGAGACATTGGGATAGAAGTCAGACAGAGGGGCGCCTGGGTGGCTCAGTCTGTTACACATCCGACTCTTGATTTCCAAGAGTCTTGATTTCAACTCAGGTCTTTTTCTTTTTTATGTTTGTTTGTTTATTTAGAGAGAGTGTGTTCATGTGGGGGGGAGGGGCAGAGAGGGAGAAAATCCCAAGCAGGGTCTGCATTGTCAGTGTAGAGCCCAAAGTGGGACTCGAACCCACGAACCGTGAGATCATGACCTGCCAGCTCAGGTGTTGATCTCAAGGCGGTGAGTTCAAGCCCCGCACTGGGCTCTGCACTAGGCGTAAAGCCTACTTAAAAAAGGAAAGAGAAGTCAGACATTAGAATAGAAATCAGACAGAATGTGCTCTGTGACCTTTGACTCATCCTCTGTAACTTTACTGTGCTTTCAGATGGATCTCTTTTGACCCATCCTGGGTCACCATTTATAATACTAGTTTGTTCGAGGTTGCTCTGTTTTGTCTCTTTGCTTATTTGAAAAATGTTTTTCCTTAGCGGCCAGTAGTGTACTTGGTTAGCTGGCGTCATCGGACTGCATGTTCCTTCTTTCTCTGTCACTCACTTCTGGGTTCGTCTTCCCGGACGTCCGGAAGCGATGGTTCTGTCCTGGTTCTGTGGGTTAGTTCGTGTTTCCACCAAGCCCTTGTTGACCCAGTGAGAGTTGTGTCTCCACGGCTCAGTGTCTGGGCTGAGGCGCCCACAGCGCCCACTTCTGCAGGGCGCTCTGGGCTCCGCCGTGAGGCCTGCTCTTCTGCTCTTTCCTCAGCTCTTCCCGTCAGGCCTTGGGTCCCGCCTGGCAGCACCGCCCCTCCAGGTCTCGTGGGTGCGCCGCCTGGCCTGCGCCGCACCCTCCTCCCCTCCCCTTCCGCATCTCCTGTCCTTTTCCCTTTTTCTTTCTTTCTTTCTTCCCTTCTCTCCTTTTCTTTTCTTTTCTTTTCCTTCCTTTTCTTTTCTTCCCTTCTCTCCTTTTCTTTTCTTTTCCTTCCTTTTCTTTTCTTCCCTTCTCTCCTTTTCTTTTCTTTTCCTTCCTTTTCTTTTCTTTCAGTGTTATCGCAGGAATAGACTCGAGGGACTCCTCACTTCATACAACCCCCAGTGCGCATCCTCCCACAGGGCCCCTCAGATTGTTCTCTGTATTTAAGAATCTCTTGTAGTGTCTGGTTCCCTCTTTGCTTTTATCTTTTTTCCCTTCCCTTCCCCTGTGTCCATCTGTTTTGTTTCTCGAATCCCACGTAAGAGTGAAATCATACGACATTTATTTTTTTCTGACTGATTTACTTGGCTTAGCATAATACATTCTAGTTGCATCTGCGTTACTGCAAATGGCAAGATTTCATTCTTTTTGATCAGCAAGTAATATTCCATCGTGTGTCTGTGGGTATATATACATACATAACACATCTTCTTTGTCCGTTCATCAGTCAATGAACATTTAAAAATATTTTTTAACGTTTAGCTTTGAGAGAGTGTGCACATGCATGAGTGGGGGAGGGGCAGAGAAGGAGGGACAGAGGATCTGAAGCAGGCTCTGCACTGACAGCAGAGATCCTGACGCGGGCCTCGAACCTGTGAACCACCAGATCATGACCTGAGCTGAAGTTGGACGTTTAACTGACTGAGCCATGCAGGTGCCCTCTTCATTTCTGCTTATCAGAATCCCTTTCTGAGTGAAGAAGGAGAGCCCAGCTCAAGTGCTGCTTCTCCATGCATCTTATGCCCTTAGCTGATCTACAAGTGACCCCTCTGTGTTCGTGTAGGACTCCCCAACCTCCGGTGGGGCACCAGAGCACTGCCACTGCCCAGCTCTGCTGCGTTGTCCGTATGTTCTCACCTCCGGTCTCCTTAGAGCCCTGTAAGGAACAGATGAGAAAATGAGGCGTGGGGACGCTAGGCGACTTGATGCCCGAAGCCACACGGCTGGTGGGTGATGGCCACAGGCCCGTCCTTGGCGTTGCAGGCCCTTTCTCCAGTTGGGGTAGAAGCAGAAGGGAGAGAGAGGTTTTAGAAATCTCTCTCCCGGGGCACCTGGGTGGCTCAGTCGGTTAAGCATCCGGCTTTGGCTCAGGTCATGATCTCACAGTTCATGGGTTCAAGCCCCGCATTGGGCTCTGTGCTGACAGCTGGCTCAGAGCCTAGAGCCTGCTTCATATTCTGTATCTCCCTCTCTCTCTGTCCCTCCCCTGCTTGCGCTCTGTCTCTCAAAAATAAATAAAAGACATTAAAAAAAAAATCTCTCTCCCCCACAGCAACTGGAATAAGTTTTTTTTTTTTATACGTTGCAAGGTTTCTTGGACATGAATAGGAGTTGTGTCTCTGCAGGAGCCCTTCTCTGGAAGATCGAGCAGAAGTCCAACCGGGCGTTTGCCTGTGGAAAGGTGACCATCAAGGGCAAGCGTCACTGGTACGAGGCGCTGCCCCAGGCAGTGTTCGTGGCGCTGAGCGACGACACGGCCTGGATCATCAGGACAAACGGGGACCTGTACCTGCAGACCGGTAAGGGGCCGCGCCGCGACTCGGGGGCCGTGCCCGCCGCCCTTCACCTTGTTGGGCCGTGCTCAGAGCAGCTGCAGTGACTAAGGAGCTGAAACTCACTTTAAAGTAAAGCACTTCTGGAAAGACAGTATTTGCCCTTGGAATATGTTAGCAATTTCTCGCTGTGGACCCACGTTCAACCCAGGACAAATTTAAGGCAAGACTTAATAGGATTATTCGTGAGATAGAGAAACAGATTCTTCTCCTTCTGGCTAACCAGAAGAACACGTGATGCAGTGTCAGATCTTGACGGAAGGAATACCAGGAATAACAGAGAAATGACATTAGAGTCATTTTTTTTCCCTTTAGGTGGTGGCTGGACTTTTTTTGGCCAGGTCAAAGCCCTGCTTCTGTGTACTTAATTACATGTGGATCAGGAAGAAACAGCAAGAAATAATTTGATCAAAGTAGCAGTTCAACTTGTCCTAATAAACTGCCCGGAGGGGAACCTTGAGCTGCTGCAGGGGACTCAGGGGGACTTGCTTATTAGACATCAAGTGTGACGGCAGTGAGCATTCCTGTCCCGTCAGCAAAATGGAGTGCATGTTCCCAAGGCATCAGGCGTGCCGGCTTGGGGACCGGATGGGGGCACGGAGTCTTTCCTTGGTTGTCAGGAGGCCATGCCGGTTTTATGTAAAGACCGATCTTTTAACTATTTAATACTGCTGATCCAGAGAGAACGTTTTCATCTCTGTTGTGAGCTGTCAGCCAGGGGCCTCTGAGAGTGCAGCCGCTGCACCTTGGCCCCCGTGCGTGTGAGCGGGCCAGCATCTCCTAGAAGCTGCAGCTTGAGCCCTGGGGGTCGGCCTCGCCAGCTTCTGGGCCGTGTGCCCGTCCCCGTCCCCCCCTTCTAGTTCCTTGTCTCCTTCACATAGCTCTGGAAAGGCAGAGATGTAACCAATTTCCAAGGGCATTCGAGTTTCGTTCCTCGTGGGGGACAAAATGCTTCTGGCCTGGGGTCAAGGAGGGGGTGAGCTGCCAGCCGGCAGTACCAAACCTACAGTGTTGGCCTTGGGCGCTGGCCTGAGGATCTGGGGTGTAGGAAGCCCCACAGGTGACCCCCGGGTTGGGGACGAGACGTGCAGCCAGGGACGCTTCTGTGATTAGGCGGGTGCTCCCTCAGGCAGTGAGGCCTCATTGCAGGCCGACGCCGGGGAGGATGGGCTTGTCACCAGCGGCTCCGCCAGCTCCGGAGGCGAGCCTTCGGGCTGGTCGGACAGGCTGCACAGAGCTGGGGGCAGGAGTTCTGGCCGGGGAGTCGGGGACCTGGAGCTCTGGCCTTGCTGTAGCCTTGCCTTCCATCTAGGGACCTGACTACCCTCCCCAACTAGATGAGCCCAGGGTGGGGGCCACCACCTGGTCAGAGGATGGCCGTGGCCCTCGGAGCTCCACCGTCGCCAGCGGCCGCCGCAGCAGCTCGCTCACCTGGCAATCCAAGGGCCACGGCCATAGAGCACGGGAGGGCGTCTGTGGGCGGTGCTGCTCCCGGCCCGGGCCTCTTGGCTCAGGCTCTGGCCTCTCTCCTGCTCTGGGCCTTCTTGTTCTTTCTGGACATCATAACATACTTGGGGACACTGGAAGATTCCGAGCTGTTATTCCTTCCGTTTTCAGAGCACCTCTGAGAACACTGCGGATAGAGCCATACCGCAGCCCGGCTTCACCAGTCTGTGGACTAGGCCTTAGAGAGACACAATACTTATTACGGAAGAACACGGCAGGGAAAAGCAGCAGACAGCAGAATGCAATGAGGTGTGAAGTCCTGATCGTGTGTCTCGGGGCCTTCCTGTCTGTCGCCCTGGCAGGTCTCAGTGTGGATCGCCCCTGTGCCCGAGCCGTAAAGGTGGACTGTCCATACCCACTGTCCCAGGTCACCGCCCGGAACAGCGTGGTGTGGGCGCTGACGGAGCAGAGGGCCCTCCTGTTCCGGGAAGGCGTGAGCAGCTTCTGTCCTGAGGGGGAGCAGTGGACGTGCGACATCGTCAGGTACCGCGGGAGGGGCAGGGACCTGGCAGCGGCTTGCTTGTCCCACCCTTGTTCTTTGCTCGGCTCTTCTTGAGGCACCATGTGAGCCTTCGTGGCCGAGGCTGCTGCTCGGAAGCTGTCCCCGAGGGTGGCGTTCTCTGGATGGCCGGGGCCACGTCAGCACGCCGAGCTCGGAGACGCGCCGTGCCTGCCTCTGCCCGGCACGCTGGGCATCGGGTCAGAGCTCAGATTTTGAAATGCTGCTGCCCTCTTGTGTAACCCCAGCATCACACCGTCACCCGTCCCTCGTGACAGTCTGTCCACTGCCCAGTGCTGTCAAGCGGCTTCTGTGCACAGTCTCGACGGTTTAGGGCCACATGTCTCCTTTATCATCGTCCTAGTCATGGTCATCGACCCCCGAATTGTAATTCGCTGGGTTACCCGTGGCACTCAACAGAATTACCATCAAATCATGTTGCTAAATAGGAAAACGAGACAGATCTCTTTAGTTTGTTATTTTTGTTTTTTTGGGTTATTTTAATTTTTATTTTTGATAGAGCACAAGCAGGGGAGGGACAGAGAGGGAGATACAGAATATGAAGCAGGCTCTAGGCTCTGAGCCAGCTGTCAGCACAGAGCCCAATGCAGGGCTCGAACCCATGAACTGTAAGATCATGACCTGAGCCGAAGCTGGACGCTTAACCGACTAAGCCACCCACACGCCCCAGATCTCTTTGGTTTGAACTTTGCAGCCTGGTAAACTTGAGCAGGGTAGCTTCTGTGAGCCTCCCACAGGCTGGGCTGGGTGCGCAGCGGGGGCTACCCCGAGCCCTCCCCTTCCAGGGCTCTTGCTCTGGGGATTCCACTCAAGCAGCTGGTGCCAGGTAGCGTAGATGGCCCTAAACCAGAGAGCGCAGCCTGGCGGAGCCTCGAAGCTGGCAGGGGCTTCACCAGAGGGCCGTGAGGGAGCAGGGCACCGCCCGCAGTGAGACCGAGTCTGCCCAGCCGCTGCCGCCCAACACAGCCCCACACCCGGTGGGGGCGCCTCCGCTCACTGCAGTCCCTTGTGCGCCTGCCGGGCCGGGTCTTCAGTATGTCCTTCAGAGGCTGCCACACATTTAAACAGCATACACTGCACAGTGACGTGACTCAGCCCACAAGCTTCCGTCCTCAGAGCTTGTGGGCAGGGTCCAAACCCCGCCAGGAGACTCTCAATGCCGACGTTCCTAGTCAAGGCCGGGCGCTTGGAACATAGTGCTGATTCCGTGTTGTCTTCCGTTTCCAGTGAAAGGCAGGCTTTGGAACCCGTCTGTATAACCCTCGGGGACCAGCAGACTCTGTGGGCCCTGGACATCCGAGGAAACCTGTGGTTCAGGACCGGCGTCGTTCCCAAGAAGCCGCAGGGAGATGACGACCACTGGTGGCAAGTAGGTACCCTACTCTAGGGCCCTGGTGGCAAGCAGGTGCCCCACTCCAGAGCCCCTGGTGGCAAGCAGGTGCCCCACTCCAGGGCCCCTGGTGGCAAGTAGGTGCCCCGCTCCAGGGCCCCTGGTGGCAAGCAGGTGCCCCGCTCCAGGCCCCTGGTGGCAAGTAGGTGTCTCATTCCAGGGCCCCCTGCCAGGGCGGCTCCCAGGGCTGGGAGCTTTGCTTCCCATTTACAGCCCTCACCTCATCCGGAAAGAGACCGGGAAGGGTGGAATGAATTAAGAGCACTCACTCTTACTCTCTGAGGAGTTAAACTTTGCTGTTTTTGAGCACATTAGAAACGTCTAGGGCTTTTCGTTGTAGGAGAGAACTCCTAAAGCTGTCTTTGCTTAAACTTACAGCTCTGCTTATTGTTTCTTTTTCTGTTTCAGTGTCATTTACCAATTCATCCTCATATGCTAAATAAGCCCAGGGACAGCCTTTTGAAGACCTAGGTAATGATAAGGTTTAGCTCTGAACACATGTGCTAAGCAGAGCTAGACGTAGGCTTGGAAACCCAACCTACAATTAATATTCATCTCTCTCCACTTGTTCCGAAGGCCTCTAAGCAGGCAGCGTTTCAACAAAGAGAGGAGAATGTTCCCACATGTTCCCAGAAAAGGAAACACGCTGCGTCATAGGAGGGTGTAAGCGAACCAACTTTCCGTGACTTGGCCCCAGCCAGAATGGCCTGGACTGTGTCTTCCAGGGAGTCGTTCCTTCCCTCTTCAGTACCAATTCCGCCCAAGTGCCTCCCGCCTCCTGCTGCCATCGGCGAGGTGGTGCTGACCCTCGGCAGCAGAAAAATAGGCAACGTCTCTTCAATTTTTGTCTCCACTGGTTCAGGCTTAAAATTTTTTTTTAATGTTTATTTAATTTTTTGAGAGAGAGCATGAGCAGAGGAGGGGCAGAGAGAGGGGGAGACGCAGAATCTGAAGCAGGCTCCAGGCTCTGAGCAGTCAGCACAGAGCCCAAGGCGGGGCTCAAACCTACAAACTGTGAGATCCTGACCTGAGCTGAAGTCGGCCGCTTAACTGACTGAGTCCCCAGGCGCCCTTGGGTCAGGTTTTACTGTTGCCTCAGACTTGCTGGGTGGAAGGCAGGTCTTTCATTCGTGGCACTTAGGTCATTCGGATGAGAATGTGAAAAATAAGTTGTGTTTGCTCTTGGATGAACAAGTGTATGTGTGCATGTGTCTAATTTGAAATGCCAGATACTATCTGAGAAGTACCAGTGGTTTTAGAATAATCTTCTCCGTGCTTGTAACTGTATTACATGGATTTACACACACACACACACGCACTCCCTGTCTCACATATGTACCAAATTCCATTTTTAAGTAGCCTAAAGAAAATCAGATACCGTTTTATCATAATATTGAGAACAGTATCTTTAGAGGAATTTAATTTGACAGAATCGTCTTCGAGGTATTTGGAAGCAGAGTTATTTTAGTTACTGTGAGACTGATTTCCCAGGGGTGCCAGAGCCAGCTCTCTAGTTGGCTGCTACCCCTGCCTTTTTTCACATGCGTCCTGCTTCCCTGCGGGGCTAGGTGCTCAGGCGGCACCCAGCGGCGCGTGTCGTGTGCCTGCGCCCGAGCCCGCTGGGCTGCGACAGGGACCACCCAGCCGGGCCCGCGGAGCAGCGCTCCCGGACGGTGCGAAGTGTGCGCTCAGTCAAGTGCAGAGCGTCACAGTAGTTTCCTTTGTGTTTGGTTTTGTTTATTATAAATTAAGTTCCCTGTAATAAATGATGTCCCTTTCAGTTCGTCGCGCGTGCCCTGGGGATGCGGCCTGCACCAGGCTGTCCCAGGAGTAGGGGAGCGACGTTCTGTATAATCCAGCCCGAGGGGGCACCAGTGTCCATGAAAGTCCTGTGGACTTTGACTCTCTTAGAAAGAGCTTTCTCGCTGCCAGAGCGACCGAACAGGGAGAGGGCTAGAGAGGCAGCTTGCCCAGAGAACTGGGGTGCCCTTCACGGCCGGGGCGGCCCGGCGCGTGCTGGACGGGCGGCGGCGCTGACGCTCCGGGTTTCGACCATAATCCTACTTACAATACCTTCTTTATTTTTGTTAATGTTTTTAAGGTTTATTTATTTTTGAGAGACAGAGTGTGAGTAGGGGAGGGGCAGAGAGACCCAGAACCTGCAGCAGGCTCCTGCTCTGAGCTGTCAGCACAGAGCCCGACGAGGGGTTGAATTCACACGAACTTTGAGATCACGACCTGAGCCGAAGTCGGCTCCCCAGCTGACTGAGTGACCCAGGCGCCCTTTTGTAATAACTTTTTAAATCCGTATTGTGATTCTGAGGATCACACAATGTTGTCTGTTGGAAATACCTAAATTTGAAAGCAAAATCACCCATTCTCACTGAGTAGAATAAAAGGCTGCAAGGGCCCCGGCGGGTCACAGGTAATCACAACAGTAATACGTGCTGTCATGACACCCGTGTCTTATAAAAATGTATGAAACAAGAGGTGGATGTTTTCTTCCATCCCTCTAAATCCGACCCTCAGAATTCGTTATGGTCGGTGGTTTGGCGGGGCACTGCCGGACTTGTGCACACGTGTGTCACAGGTCGGCCGGATGGGGGCCGAGCCTTGCTGTTAGGCGGCGCGCGGGTGGAGGGCACTCGTGGCCACCCTGAGGGACGGGTGTCCTGTCCCCCCAGGTGAGCATCACAGACTACGTGGTGTTCGACCAGTGCAGCCTCTTCCAGACCATAATCCACGCCACACACTCCGTGGCCACCGCAGCCCAGGCGCCCGTCGAGAGGGTGGCCGATAAACTGCGCATGGCCTTCTGGTCCCAGCAGCTCCAGTGCCAGCCCAGCCTCCTCGGGGTCAACAACAGTGGCGTCTGGATCTCCTCGGGCAAGAACGAATTCCATGTCGCCAAAGGCAGTCTCGTCGGTGAGTGAATCACTTTGCTTTTTATGTTAACTTGATTGACAGCTTCACTTTATTATTTTTTTAATAATTTTTTATTATTTATATTTGGGAGAGGGAGACAGTATGAACAGGGGAGGGGCAGAGAGAGAGGGAGACACAGAATCTGAAGCAGTTCCAGGCTCCGAGCTGTCAGCACAGAGCCCAACACGGGGCTCGAACTCACGAACGAGGAGATCATGACCTGAGCTGAAGTCGGACGTTCAACCAGCTGAGCCCCCCAGGTGCTCCAGCAGCTTCCCTTTAAAGCCAGCATTGAGGGGCGCCTGGGTGGCTCAGTCGGTTAAGCCTCCGATTTCGGCTCAGGTCAGATCTCAAATTCGTGGGTTCGAGCCCCGAATCAGGCTCTGTGCTGACAGCTAGCTCAGAGCCTGGAGCCTGCTTCCGGTCCTGTGTCTCCTTCTCTCTCTGCCCCTCCCCCTCTCATGCTCTGTCTCTGTATCAAAAATAAATAAAAACATTTTTAAAAAATTAAAAAATAAATAAAGCCAGCATTGAAACAAAAGTGTTAAGATCTCCACTTCAGAAGATAATATGGGGCCAGTTTGTGACCTGCTTGTAATGGAGGTGTTCGTTACACTTTGTATCAGTTTCTTTTTTTCTTAAATCTGTCTTTCTTGCAGCTAGGCATCAGCGTTTGGCTGGTGTGTGATCAGTTTTTGCTCTGAATCTGGGATGATATAGAAAGGGCAGATGGGGCTCGTCTTTATGTTCACGATTTCACATTCAGATGGAAAACTCCACCCAAACCAGAGAGCTCAGTAAGAGAGAAGAGTCCGTTTACTAGAGAACACGTTCTTTCACTGTAGAGATGCAAGGCTCTGACAAGATCTGTAAATGTCATGATGAACCCACATGTGCCCCTGAGGGCTTCGTTTCTGTGAGTGAAGCCCGGCTTCATGCATTTTTTTCCAGCCCTCCTCCCCCTGCACAACACCCCCACCCTCCTGACCTCCCCCTGCACAACTCCCCCGCCCGCCCGACCGTGGGCAGGCCTGGGCTATGCATGTCAGTGTGGAAGGGAAAACCAGGGACTGGCCTCCCAGCACTGGTGTGGGTCTCCGCATCTCAGAGCATTCTAGAATTAGCTATAAGAGGCTTGAGGACCAGTTGTCCAGAACCAGAGCTCTGGTGTGTGTGTGTGTGTGTGTGTGTGTGTGTGTTTTCTTCTTTCTTTAACACGCTTCCTGTTCCTCTAGGCACTTACTGGAGCAGTGTGGTTCCCCGCGGGACGGCGTCTGCAACAAAATGGGCCTTTGTGCTGGCCTCCACTGCTCCCACAAAGGAAGGTTGGTTGACAAATGTAGCGCACGGGTTGGCTGTTGAAAGGTGAAGGCCATGGTCTGAGCATGGCCTCGCTGCGATGGTGCGTGGCTGGGTGGACGTCAGAGACGGTGCCGTGGCTTCACGGACAAGCATCCCTGTTGGCCGCGCCGCGGCCCCCGGAGCTGGATAGGCCTGCCCAGGAGAGAGAGTCTAGTGCGGGGACATTGAGTCTAAAGGCAACATGTCATTCCAAAGGAGAGGAGCAGTCAGCGTCCCACCAGGGCCGCAGCTGGCGACTCCCAGCGACAGCGTCCAGGGCCAGAGCACCGCAGCCGATAGGCACCAGGCTTGTCTGGGTGCCTTTCCGTTGCCCCTTGGGAAGTCTCCTGTCACCCCTGGTAGCCTCTTGCAGTCTGGTTTACAGCCTCTGGCTAGTCATGCCATGGAAGAGGCCAGGCCTCCCCTGCAGGGGCAGGCCCCCTGCAGACTCCACTCGGGGCTCCCCTCCTGCCCAGGGTACAGGGTTTGGGGCCGGGAGAAGCAGTGCAAGGGCCCAGGGAGCTGGGAGCGGGCAGTCAGGTAGCCCCTCTGGGAAGTGGCCAGAGGCCCCTCCTAGGATCGCACCAGGGCCGGACGGGAGGATGGTGAGGAGCCGCTGGTCCCGACGAGACAGCTGGTGAGTCAGGCCGTTAGTCCCTCTAGGATCCGGCTGACTTGCCCGTACAGTAAAATATTTTCTTGCCTGATCATCTGACCACGGTTCTGAAATCTGTCAAGCTCTGAAAAGCATAGGTTCTCTCCTGAGATTGGCACACATTCATCTGGCAGTAAAACATGACCTGAACCTGGCATGCGGCTGCTGACTGACCCCACTGATTGGGCCTGTGGCAGGCGCGGCCTGCGCTTCGGTGCTGCCTGGCTCCCTGAGGCTGTGACGTACATCTGTGACATGCCCGCCACCTTCGGTATTCACAACCCAGACACATTTCAATTCTAAAACCTATCTGGCCACAAGTTTTAGACAATGTTGTCACGGAGGTTCCAACTTTTCCAGAGGTTGTCTGCATTTTAAATGGAATCTGTAAAAATGGTGGGGAGGAAGAAAGAGAGTTCTGAGGGGAGGCTGGGGAGGAGAGGAGGCCCGCCACCTTCGCAAGCCTCCTGGCCCACCTGCCTCCTCCCTCCCCGAGACTAGGATAGGGCAACTGTGGTTCCGTCCTTCTGAGGAGTCGCTGATGTCACTCCCTCCAGAGCGCCAGGCTCAGGCCAGCGAAGACAGCCCCGCCCTCACAGACGTCCAGGCCGGAGCCGCTAAGCCAGCCTCGTAGGCCTCCTCAGAGCTCCTAAGCCCCGCTTTCCCTCCTCCCTTCAGAACGCCCCAGGCCTGTTTCTCAGCTGCCTGGCCGTGGGCTGCGCCTCTGACCTCGGGCCGACGGCTCGCAGAGCTCCTCCCCGCGGGGGCCGTCAGGCGCCGCAGCCCAGAGGCCGAGGTGCGTCGTGAGTGACAAACGTGAACCTTTTCCACAGGAAGCTCCTTGTGGCTGTGCCAGAGCAGCAAGGACCTTTGCAGCGTCAGCGCCCAGAACGCGCAGTCCCGCCCCTCCACGGTGCAGCTGCCCCCCGACGCCGAGATGAGGGCGTACGCCGCCTGCCAGGACGCGCTGTGGGCCCTGGACGGCCTCGGCCAGGTGTTCGTCAGGACGCTGTCCAAGAGCTGCCCCACGGGCCTGCACTGGACGCGGCTGGACCTGGCCCAGCTAGGTAGGCCCCGGGCAGCTGGTGGGCAGTCTCTGCTTTTTAATGTTCACTTATTTGTTTTGAGAGAGCGAGCCAGGGAGGGGCAGAGAGGCGGCGGGGGAGGGGAGGGGGCAGAGAGTGTGAGAGAGAGAGAGAGAGAGAGAGCGCGAGCGCGAGCCCCAAGCAGGCTCTGTGCTGTCAGTGCAGAGCCTGATGCAGGACTCCATCCCATGAACCGTGAGATCACGACCTGAGCCAAAATCGAGAGGCCATGCAGGCGCCTCTCAGTCTGTGTGAATTCTCACGGGACATCGTGTAAGTTGCTGGATTTCAGGACAATGATCAGCTCCTCGTGCAGGTTGAATGGGCCTCTTCATTGTACAGGGAGCCTCGCCCCTTCCAGCTTCCAGGGCTCGCAGAGCCCAGGAGGAGCACCTGTGCGGACAAGTGGCCGCTAGGACTCGGTGCTCCCTCTCAGCGTGGCACACGAGTGTCCTTCAGGCCTGCAAGGATGGCCGTGTCCTGCGTCAGCAGCCGCGCGCCTGTCTCTGCAGCTAGAGCCGCGCCCCACAAGCCAGTGTCCATTCTATCCTGGCAGAACGTGGGGGATGACGTGTCTCCTGACCGTGGCTCTTCTCTTGAGCCTCCTCTCACGGGCTGTGGGGAGCACGATGCCTTTCATACATAAGTCATTCGTATTCCAAGGAGCAGGGTGCTAGAGTGAGCCCGCAGCATGAGGCTACTCTCCAGCACCGTGATCGACTGGCAGCTTCCGTGTGGCTCGTCTGACCCCAGACGCTTGTCTGAAGGCAGACGCTGCTGCAGGAGCCCCCCGAGCCCTAGGAACACTCCTGCCACACGTCCCCCTGTTGGGAAACAGCCAGCGGTGTTTCTTGTTAGGTAGGTGGTAGAGTTGAATTGTACGAGCATTTCATATTTGAGAATTCAATCACACGTACTCGTTAGAAGACAAGCAGGAGGAGGGTGCCCGCTGACTCAGTCGGTAGAGCATCAACTCTAAGTTCAAGCCCCACGTTGGTTTTAGAGTTTGCTTTAAAAAATTATATATATATATATACACACACACACACACACACACATATATAGTTACATCTGTATGTAAAACATGTCTTATATTAAGACATGCATTGAAATGCATATAGGTATTGAAATGCATATAGGTAAATACAGAGAGAACGGGAACGAAAGCAAGAGGAGAAAAGGGCAGCCCGCTGCCGGCCCGCGTCCACAGCAGCCCTGGCCGTGTCTCTGCTGCCCAGCCTCCCCCCATCCCTGAAACAGGCTGGGCCTCCGCTGCTCGCGGCCAGAGGGGCCCCTGCCAGGTGCCGTACGGACGGATATTTGTTCTTCTGGCCAGCAAGGCCCCTAGGTAACATCCAGGTTAACTAAAGAGGCAGGTTGGCTCTCAACTGAGGGAGCAAACTCTGTTTGAAAGCTGGGAATGTCCCAGGGTCACACTCCCTTCAGCAGCATGTATACTAAAAATAGGAATGTTCCAGGGTCATTTTGATGACTTAGCTTTTGGCCTCACACCCTGTTGTTTGAACCTAATCCCAGCACCAGGGCCATCCCTGGGACCGTCACCTTCCAGCTTTTGAGAGTTGGCTGGCCACCATCCCTGACAGCGTCTGACCAGACCAGGCTGCGGCTGCTCAGGGCCCTGAGTGCTGGTGACAGCTGGCCTCCTGCCTGCCCTCGGGAAGCCTTGTCACCATTCAGGGGTCCTACGACCTGAGCCTTTCTTGCAGCCCTAGCCAGAGCAGTCTGGGAGGTGCCACTGTTCTTCGGGAGGCCTAATGGCCAGGTCATGGTTTGTGTCTTGCCACCACTGGATGCCAAGGACCCTTGCTCTCCACACAGGCCGGGAGAGGGCAGAGCTGTCTCCCTGCACCCCGCCCCCCCCCCCAGGATGCCGACACGCCAGAGTGGGTGCAAGCGGATGGCCTTGGGCCAGGCTGCACCCTGCCCAAACCAGCTCTGCCCAGGGCCACAGGCGCGCACAACTCATGCCTCCCTTCCGGGGCCGTCCGGTCCTCTAGGCATCAGCTGCACGATTGCAGGTCCCCGAGGTGCCTATGTGGGCTTCACCAGGGTGGTGGCCATTCTTTCCAGGGGGAGACGCTTGGCTTTGCAGGGATCGAGACTCAGTTTAAGAGAATTGGCCCTAGGCAGGCTCCGGGACCCTAGGCAAACTGCTGGGTTCCCTTTGGACCTCAGTTTCCCCTTCCCTAATAGAACAGCCATCCCAACTGTAGGGCGAGGGTGCATCCTGCATAGACGTGAGCTTCTTGGGTGGGTGTCCTGCTCAGGGTCCTGGTCAAGCCAGCATGAGCTGTGTCGCACCACAGGGAGGGTGGGGGCGGGTTCAACCATGTGCCTGGTGCCTTACTTAGCCTGAGCTCTAGACTGTGTGTTTATCTGGGTTTTCAGCGGCCACTGAAGTGATGCACAAAGAATCCTTTTATTATTTTCTGAACGTAGGAGAGCATAGTCCTGAATTGGTAGACAGCGTGTTGGGGCAGGGGAGGTGGGCAGGGTGATGTGGGAGAGGTGGCGGCCTCCCGCTGTGCCAGCGCCCGGTTCGGGGTCGGGGTCGGCCTAGGGGACAGTGGAAGGCTGGCACAGACCGCCAGGTGTTGTTCCTGGGCTCTCCAGGTGTGGCCTGTGTAGCCTGTGGGACTAACAGGTGAGTCAAGCCATCTTTCAAATTCTCATGTAGATGAGGCGAGCAATGCGGATTTTGAGTTCATGTGTGTGCGTGCTCCCTGCCCTGAGCCCCGCGTGTGGCCGTCCTTGGCAGGCTGTCATCGGTCAGCACGCACAGAATGGTTGCGAATAGAAAGTGCGGTCTGTCATCTAGGTAACAGTCCTGCCTTGAATTGCTCACCTGGAAGGTGCTCACAGCAGTGAAAGGAAGCCCAGCCTCCGCGGGAGTGTGTCTGCCGTGAGCATTTTGTCTGAGGTTGAGACCCTCTCTCCCAGACATACCCTTTTTCCTGATTTCACTCCTCTGCGCCCACTAAATTCTTCTGGGAAAGGCAGAATCCTCTGTGGCTGTCAGTGGTCAGCACCTCAGCGCTGTCTCTTCCCTCTACCCCAGAGGGTCTCCTAGGCCTCGATCCTCGCTCCTCCCCCTACTGCCAGGGCCAGAGGCCCCTCCACGCCTGTTCTGCAGGAAGCACCTCATGATGCCAGGCATGCCCACCCCACCCCCCACAGTTGCCAGTCTGTCTGTCTTTCCCAGACAGGGCAGGGGTGGACCCCCAGCCTTAACCAGCTGCACCCGGCCCCGGTGTCAAGGTGGCACCCGGGGCCGCCACAGCCTGGCCCAGGCTCCCTTGCACAGGCCTCACACAGCGGGGCCTCCGGCCACCGGCCATCGTCCCTCGTGTGGTAGGCCTCTTTGTCACAGCCCCTGCTTGTCTTGCTCCGGCCTAGAACGTCCTCCCCGCTCTTTCCTTCCTCCACCTCTTCAGGCCTCAGCCGAGAACGTCCCCCGCCCTGTCCCAGGCTTTCTCCAGGCAGTGTTCCCATCAGGGCACTTTCCCACCTCGCACCCTGTGCCTGCTCTGTGCAGTGGCCATTGTAGTCTGACCCATGGCATTTGCACACGGGTGGGGGGACCGCAGCTTGGCCACATCCGTGTGCAGCAGGAACTTAGAGCGTCAGGGAAAGCGGTTATCGCTGGTGAGCCCCGTTTCTAAGTAATTCTGGGTTATGAGTCTGGATCCTGTCTTTGGCCTTGATAGTGACCATCGCCAAACTGCCTAATGGGCAGGATTTGGTCCATTTGGTCGGGATGTGATTTATCTGTGCTCTTCTCTTCAGTTTTGGCCTCTTCTTTGTAAGTGTTCTGACATCACGAACATGAGAAGCGAAAGCCGGTCTTGCCGGTGCCGACAGCGTGATCCAGCCCGCTCACGCCGGCAGCCCGGGATTCCAAAACGTCTGGGATGTAGCCGGCTTTGGCGTTGGCAGCAGAAATTGCAGTTTCAAGGATGACTTTAGCAAAGTATCAAGTCATGAATGTGATCTCTACCTTTAATTTCTTTCTAAAGATATAACATCACTCTTCTGCCCCTGTTCAAATTACCAAGTCGGTTGCTACTTTGAGATTAAATGAAGAGACTTCTTAAATGCCTGGCTACTGAACACAGTCTTAGAGACTGAAAATGGAATTTTGCGATTTGTTACAACCCTAGTTTTTGGAAGAAAATTTGTATCATTTAGCAGATATTTTAGATGTTCACAACATTTCATTTCCCAGTGCACATGAATATGCATTATGTCAGGCACTGGAATGTCAGCAAACTAATGCAATTTGTAATTCAATTTATCTGGTCACAGCATTTAATGAGGAAATATTTTGTGTCTGTTTTTGCCTTTAGGTAACAAATGATGGTAGGCAGTAATTTATGCAGAGAAGTGTTTTATAAATAGATAAACACCAAATAAATGCCCCTTTTTGTCTAAGATACATGTTTAAGAGTAATCCTAAAGGGAAAATGTCTCCTCTGTTGAATAAAGTAATTGAAACTGTTTTTAAATGCAGGAAAAAACAAAGCAGGGAAAGGCAAGAAAATGATGGCGTGTGTGTGCTCATCAGGCTGGTGGCGCAGAACCGTCCCGAAATATCAGCGACGGAACACGCAAACGTTGCTTTCCTGCCGCCACAAAGTTGGCTCTCAGTCTCTAGGATCAAAGCTTCTGCTGCAGCGCCCTGTGGCCTCACTGTCGCGGTCGCTACAGCAGGGGACAGCTTCGCCCACAGCCCGATACCAGGCTAGTGAGGAGGCCCCGCCTCACGGGAATGGATGCCAGGGAGCCGCGGAGCGTTTGGGGGGCAGTAGTCCCCAGCTCCAGCCCTGACCATCTTCTCTGCCGAGCAGTCTCCCAGACCTCCCGTGTTCAGGCAGCGTGGGCGCCCCTCTGCGAGGCAGAGCACTGAAGTAAAGCCTTCAGTGAGACGTCGTCTCCTGTGACCTGTGTCTTCAGGATAAGCCATTGTGTGCACCGGCCCGTGTGGTCTAGCAGCCTTCACTTCTGTTCTGAGGAATATTCATTCCCGTGGTGTGAACTCGTGTTGTTAGTCACCGCTCACTGAGCTGCTGGCCCCGTGTGGCTCTGTCACAGTGTAACTGTTGTCACCATCAGCTGCTGTCTAGACTTTCTATTAGGGTAGGGTGAAGACTCCAGCTTAACATTAGTTTTTATGTAGCATTTTAAAATTAGCAGTTGTTTCTCAGCTATTTCTGTAATTTACTGAAGAAGGTACTTTATTTGGATTTGTACAAATCTTTCACCGTGTAACGTTAGAGCCCTAGGGAGTCTGTCTGAACTCCCTGGTAAGGCATTCCATAAAAAATTAAGGAAGGAAGAAATAAAGTTAATTTCAGTACAAGAAAAACCAACTGTAGGAAATGCACAAAGTTTTTGTGTAGTCAGTTAATACTGTAAGGCTGGTGCCCTAGCTGAGGGCATGGGACAAGAGTTGCACGTGCAGGGTCTGTGCCTGTGTGTCATGGTACGGACACGTAGGCTGCCGTCTGATACCAGGGACAGCTGGGAGCTGGGGACAGGAGCGCTGCCACTGAGCGCAGCCGCACCCCCTTTGCCCTGCTTTAAAGTCAAGAAGACCCATCAAGTTTACGAACTCTGCAGAAAACACTGTTGAGAGAATGAAAAGGCAAGGCACAGGTTGGGAGAAAAGATTCACAATGCATGTACATCTGACTAGAGATTTGCATCCAGAATATACAAGGAAATCCTCTAACTCTGTCATCAAAAGACAAACCATTCAGCTTGAAAAATGGCCATAAGACTTGAACAGGCATTTCACAAGAGTCCCAGGTCATCAGTTATCAGGGAATGGCAGATTAAACCCATTACGAGGTACCTCTTCACACCTACCAGAATGTCTGACGTGGAAAGGACCAGGCACCGGGGAGGGTGTGGGCAGCCAGTGGGCACGCTGGTGAGCGTGCAGAATGGCAAATGGAGGGAGGCACGTGGGCGGCTCCGTTGGTTGAGCATCCGACTTCAGCTCAGGTGGTGATCTCTCAGTCTGTGAGTTCAAGCCCATGTCAGGCTCTCTGCTGATACCCCGGAGCCTGGAGCCTGCTTCAGATTCTGTGTCTCCCTCTCACTCTGACCCACCCTCCCCACTTGTTCTCTGTTTGTCTTTCAAAAATAAATATTTTAAAAAAGAATGGCAGACGGAGCTCTACCCCACAGCCCTGCGCTTCCTCTCCTAGGTACCGTCCCAGAAAACCAACACATCCACAGTCTTCATGAGAGTGACTGGCGACTCTACTGATAGCAAGACGTGTGCGTCCCTGGGTGGCTGGGTAGACCTCCGTGTCGCCAGGCCCCGATGCGACGTCCAGTGATAGGAAGAAGTGACACTGTGTGCGAATCCTGTGCACGGTCCCCTGCGTGAAAGAAGCCAAACCCTAGAGAGAGCACACGTGTGGTTTCTGTGGGCCTCTAGACCAGACTAGTAACCCGTGGGGGCCTCGGGAGAGGGAACTTTCTGGGGTGATCCAAATGTGCTCTGCCTTGACAGCAAGCACACGGCAGCCAGGACGTGCTCGTCTGTCGGAACTGAACGCGTCAGAGCTGCGGTCACCAGCGGCCCAGCGGTCGGGAAGCTGGTGCGGAGGCGCTGTGTTCAGGCCTCTGCCTCCCGGCTCAGCCGCGGTCTCCCCCTGGGACTTGGGGCAAACGTCTTCGTGTCTGAGTCGCGATGGCCCTGTGAGGGACTGAGCCTTTCCGCTGCGGGGTTCGGAGCGAGGCGTCACATGCTTGGCCGCACCCGTCCCGCGGCAGCTGCTCAGTGACTGGGCTGTTCTTTTTGCAGATCGGCCATCAGTCGAGTGTAATGCCTCTTCAGAGCCTCCTCCCATCTCCCTTCCTCTTAAAATTGGCTTAATCAATAAGGAGAAATGTAAAAAGGAAAAGGAAGATTCTAGAGGCCTTGGTCAGTTCATTACTCATTCTCAGTCGGACCAAGATTCCTGATTAAGAGGGGTGCCCGGTCCCCAGATGCAGAATTGGCTGATGCGGCGCACAGACGTGCCGAGGCCAGCGACGTCCCCACCGGGCTTCGCCCCCGCGCTGACCGGCCCGGGGCCGTGCTGGCGGCTCCCAGCTGCCGCACCCGGGGCCCGAGAGCCTGCAGGGTGGCGCCTGGCGGGTGGCAGGCGGCCAGAGGCCTCGGAGACTCCCCTGGGCCATGACATTCTCAGACTGCGGGGTGAGCCGCAAGAGCAGCCTCACCTCTTTCTTTGAAGGAAAAAAATCGAAGTCCACAGATTCAAGTGCAGTCTTCGTCATTTTGCCAAAGTGCTTAGCGTGCTGCCTTTTCCTTTATTTGCCGGCAGGCCCCGTAAGGCTGACGAGCTTGGCGTGTGGAAATCAGCACATCTGGGCCTGCGACTCCAGGGGCGGAGTGTACTTCCGGGTTGGGACCCAGCCGCTCAATCCCAGTCTGATGCTTCCGGCCTGGATCATGATTGAGCCACCTGTCCAGGTAAGCAGAGCGTGGCTGACACCGAGCTGCCAGCTTGCTGCCCCGGGGAGGGGACCACATGCTCCCCCATGTGCCCCCCAGCCAGTTGGGGCTGAGGCGCGGGTCTGGGGAGCAAGGCGACCCCCGACGTGCGCTCACCCATTATCCCATTTGCGGAATGCAGAGCCGAACGCGCCATTAAAGATGATGCAAGTCAATGCTTAAGGATTTTTTCCGCTCAAAAATATTTTTACTTCTTACAAAATGAACATTGCATTTTAAAACGTAAAATCAAGGGTGTCCGGCTGGCTCAGTCCAGTGAACGTGCGACCCTTGGTCTCAGGATCGTGAGTTCAAGCTGCACGTTGGGTATAGAGATTGCTAATAAATAAATGAGAATGAAATCAAGCAGTGCCCAGAAGTACAGCAAGGAACAGAAAGCTGCTTCAGATCTCGTCAGCACTTTGCGAAGGCCGCTCCTGGCTTGTTGAGTTCTGTGCCCCGTCCCCACCCCCACCACAGGTCAGCTTCCCGCGTGTTCCGGGTGTTTCTCTCTTCCACTGGACTCTTCCAGCATCGATAACAAATGTAGGGGCTGATTTTAGGGCACTACTGAGTTACCTTAAATGTCTACCAGGCCTGGTTGCTTACTCGGTACGTTTCTGTTAAAATTTATACTTGGGGTTTGTGATTTCGTGAGTCATCTGCCCCCAGCCCCTGCCAGGCCCTGTTTTGTGACTTTGTTGGAGAAAACATGATGTTGCCGTTTGCAGAGGTGGCAGCGGGGCCGTGGTTAGTCCCTAAACAGAACCGTGCGTGAGTGGGGACGGGCAGAAATCGGGCATTAGGGTGAAGGCCTGTGTTCGGGACCGTCTATGTTTTAGGCATCATGAGCCCCAGGGATGGGGTGACCAAAGTCCAGGGGCAAGTTGCAAGGCTCTGAGGACCTCCAGTCCTCCCAGCAGAGCGGGGCACGTGCTGGAGGCCCCACAGCTGAAGCAGGGTTCTGGTCAGACCGCCGGGGAGTGGTCGTGGCCACAGAGAGGGCCCCGTGCCCACTGGTGGGTGTCCTCCCTCGTGGGATGGCACCTTGTGAGTCAGAACGCGCTGTGCAAACGTGAGGTTACACCTGACGGATGAGGACGTGGGCTCACCTCTCCACGCAGGGGTGTGGTGAGAGCAGGCCACCCGGCAGGGGGAGCTTCCCATCACTGGCCGTGCTGAGCGCCGCCCGTGCCCGGCCATGAGCGGAGGCGGGCCAGCGTGCGGCTCACTTCATCGGCGTCCTGAAATTCTCCTCACGTGAGACACCCTCTTGTTGCCTGAGCCCTTCGGTACGTCATTGTTAGAACCTTCCTTTATTCCCCTAAGAGCTTGATGTCATTTCTTTCAAGAGTTAATTCACCCTTTCATAGTGTAAAAGTCAGGGGTGTTTAGTATATTGAGGAAGCTGAGCAACTGAACCACTGTTCAGTTCCAGAACTTTCTCACCCCAAAAAGAAAGCCCATACCCATTAGTCGTAATGGTAGGTAAGATCATAGCCCATGCCCTTTTCTCTGGGAGCCCCCGCCCCCTCAGCCGTTAATCTCCCTTCTATTTTTTTGCCCTTGCCTATTCTGGATTTGCCTATTTCATACGAATGGAATCGTACAAGTGGCCTTCTGTTCCACCTTTCCTTAGCGTCGTGTTCTCAAGTGCCGTAACACTTTGGAGCACGTGTCAGTGCTTCGTTCCCTTCTGTGACTGAGTACTGTTGCTCATGCGGATGAATGTGTTTATTCATCAGCTGGTGCCCGCGTGGGGTGTCCCGTGCCTGGGCTGCTGTGAATAATGCTTCACATGCGAGTGTCTGTGTGGACTTCCGTCTCCCGTTCAGTAGAACGGGTAGTTACCTTGCAGGGTCAGATGGTGAATGTGCACTTACAGGTTTGAGGAACTGGGGCGCCTGGCTGGCTCAGTTGGTAGAGCGTGTGTCTCTGGATCTCGGGATTGTGGGTTCGAGCCCCATGTTGGGTATAGAGATGACTTAAAAATAAAATCGAATGAACGGACAAACGGTTTTCCTCAGTGGCTGCATCATTTTGCATTCCACCAGTAATGTATGAGGGTTCTTGTTTCTCCACATCCTCATCGAAAAGTTCTTCTTGCCCGATGTTTTTATTCTAGCCATCCTAGTCGGCGTAGACATGGCATCTTGTGGTTTTGACTTCCATCTCCCTAAATGCCTAATGATGTTGAAGATCTTTTCCTGTACTACTGGTCCTGTGTGTATCTTCTTTGGAGAACTGTGTATTCAGAGTCTTGGCTCATTTTTCAGCTATAGCTATTTATCTGTAAATTATTGAGTTGTAAGAGTTCTGTAGGCATTCTGGGTACTAGACCCTTATCAGAGACATGATTTACATACGCTTTGGGTGACTTGGCAAACTGTTGCCTAATACAAGGTCTTGAAGATTTTCTCAAGACATTAGACATCTTATAGTTCTGGCCCTTACATTTCGATGTTTGATTTATTTTCGGTTAATTTTCATATATGGTACAAGATAGGTGTCCAAATTCATTCCTGTACACGTGAATATCCAATTATACCGGCACCATTTATTGAAGACTGTTCTTTTTGATTGAATTATCATGAAGGGCTGTCAAAATCAGCTCATCATAAATGGAAAGATTTTTTACATCAGTTCTATTTCAGTGACCTGTACGTCTTTCATCAGGCCAACCTCACATTGTCCTGATTATTTAGCTTTGTTGTAAATTTTGAAATCAGGAAGTGATTTTTCCTTTTCAAGATTGTTTTGGGGACACCTGGGCGGCTCAGCAGTTAAGCATCTGACTCTTGACTTCAGCTCAGGTCATGAGTTCACGGTTCAGGGAGTGGGGGGTTGAGCCCCGCCTTGGGCTCTGTGCTGGCAGTGTGGAGCCTGCTTAGGTCTCTCTCTCTCTCTCTCTCTCTCTCTCTCCTTCTCTCTCTGCCCTCCCCACCTTCTCTCTTTTATCTCTCTTAAAATAAATACACTTAAAAAATATATTGTTTTCTTTACTTTGGTCCTTTGAATATCCATATGAATTTTAGGATCAGTTTGTCAATTTCTGCAAAAAAAAATGCTAACTGGGATTTTATAGGAATTGTGCCAAATCTGTAGATCACTGGGGGAAGTATTGCCATCTTCATAGTATTAAGTCTTCCAATCCATGAACATGGGCTGTCTTTTCATTTATTTAGATCTTTTTTCATTTACTTCATCAGTTTTTTGGTTTTCAGCGTATATGTTCTTAACCATTTTTGTTAAATGTATTTCTAAGGCATTTATTCTTTTTAATGCTACTGTAAGTGGAATTGTTGTTGTTTTTTTAATGCTTATTTATTTTTGAGAGAGAGAGCTGCACACCAGTGCACAAGCTGGGAAGGGGAAGAGAGAGGGAGACACAGAATCTGAAGCAGGCTCCAGGCTCCGAGCTGTCAGCACAGAACCCAGTGTGGGGCTCGAACTCATGAATCACAAGATCATGACCTGAGCCCAAGTCACACGCTTAATCGACTGAGCCACTCAGGCGCCCTGGAATTGTTTTCTTAATTCCATTTTCAGTTTGTTCTATGCTAATATAAGTTTCTGTATATTGATCTTATATGTGGAAACCTTGCTAAACTTGTTTTAGATCTAATAACTTTTTTCTGGATTCCTTAGGATTTCTTATGTACAAAATCATGTCATCTACAAAGAGAGATAACTTGGGGCGCCTGGGTTGCTCAGTTGGTTAAGCGTCCGACTTTGGCTCAGGTCATGATCTCACAGTTCGTGGGTTCGAGCCCCGCGTCAGACTCTGTGCTGACCGCTAGCTCAGAGCCTGGAGCCTGTCTTCAGATCCTGTGACTCCTTCTCTCTCTGACCCTCCCCTGCCCATGCTGTCTCTCTCTCTCTCTCTCAAAAATAAATAAAAACATTTTAAAAAATTAAAAAAAAAACAAAGAGGTCATTTTACTTCTTTTCCTATCTGGGATACCTTTTACTTTTTCTTTTTTAATGTTTATTTTTGAGAGACAGAGGACAGGCAGGGGAGGGGCAGAGGGAAATGCAGAATCCAAAGCAGGCTCCAGGCTCTGAGCTATCAGCACAGAGCCTGATGTGGGGCTTGAACTCACAAACTGTGAGATCACAACCTGCGCCAAAGTCAGACACTTAATGGACTGAGCCGCCAGGCACCCTGCTAGAACCTCCTGCGTGATATGGAGTGAGTGTGGCGGGAGCAGACGTGCCCGTCACGTTCCTGATCTAGCCTTTCACTGTTAAATCATGATATTAACTGTGCATTTTTTACTGAGGCCCTTCTTAGACTGAAGAAGTTCCCTTTATTTCTAGTTTGTTGAATGTTTTTTTTTTCCATGAAAGAATGTTAGTTATTGTCAAGTGTCCTTTCTGTATCTGAGATGATCATATGTGTTTTCTCCTTTATTAATATGACGGGTTATATTAACGTATATAATATACGTTTGTATGTTGAACCTTTTGTTTCTGGGATAAATCTCAGTTGGTTATGATATGTAATCTGCTGAGTATGTTGCTGTATTTGGTCTGCTGGTATTTTATCAGGGATTTTTGTGGCCTTATTCATGAGATAGACTGGTCGTTGGTTTTCTTTTCTTGTCATGCGTTTGTCTGGTGTCAGGGAAGTGCTGGCCTCTTAGGATGAGTTGAGAAGTGTTTCTTCTCCTGTTTTTTGGAAGAGTTTCTGAAGGATTAGTGTTGATTATTCTTAAAGCATTCCCACAGCTCCTCACTGTAAGCTTGGGCTTTTCACTGTGAGCTGTGTTTTGATTACTAATTCAGTCTCTTTACTTGTTTTCAGTCTATTCAGAGTTTCCTGTTTCTTCTTGAATCAGTTTGAGTAGTTCGTGCCTTTCTAGAAATCTGTTCATCCACATTCCCTACTCTATCGGTGCCCGGTTGTCCATAGCATTCCCATAGCATCCTTCCTGTTTCTCTCAGGTTGATAGTTGTGTCCCCTCGTTCAATTCTGATTTTAGTAGTTTGAGTCTTTCCTCTTTTTTTCCGCAGTCCATATAGCTCAAAGTTTGTCAATTTTGTTGGTCTTTTCAAAAAAACATCTTTCAGGGGCGACTGGGTGGCCCATTAAGTCCGTAAAGCGGACTTCATTCTGCTCAGGTGACAACCTCATAGTTCATGAGTTTCAGACCTGCTTCAGGTGAGCCCCGCTTTTCTCTCTCCTTCTGCCCCTCAGTCACTTGTGTGCGCGCTCTTTTCCCTCTCCCTCATTCTCTTTCAAAACAAAACAAAAAACAGCTCCTGTTTTGTTGATTTTTCTCTACTGTTTTTCTGTGCCCGAGTTCATCTGTTTGTTCACTCTAGTCTCCATTCTTCCACAACTGTTACGGACAGTGTTTTGCTGGCTAGTGATATTCTTTTGAGACTTCCAAGCATTATCTGTCATGTTTACGGTGTGCCTGGCGAAGGCCTATGTTGGCAGAGTCCCAGCACGGGGCCATGCCAGGCTCAGCAAAGGGCTGCTGAGGGGAAGGGCGAGGTCTGCGGGACGTGTGGTGGCGGAGGACGGCGGCCAGCCCGTCGGAGCACGCTTGTGCCTTGTATCAGCCTTTTCCCATCAGGCCACAGGCCAGGATGCTAGGCCGTGGGGCCAGGCCGCGAGCCGCTGACAGTGGCGGCTCCGGCCAGCCTCGCCCCCACCTGAGCACCTCTGCAGCCACGGGCCACTCGGGTACCTGGCTGAGTGACATCAGAGACTGTGGGAACCTGCACTGCTCTTGCTTCCTCTGTTTAGATTGTAGAATAGCCCCTGGGAAGCAGCGCCCACACTGGGGAGAGAAAGCTGTGCTTGGAGTGCTCTATTGATGAAAGTGATCAACAGCTTTCCCCAGGAAAATGGCCAAATGGAGCAAATTCACATGAAAAGGCCTCAAAGCTGTGCTCTGAATAAAGCAGTGATTGCTAAATGGGCTGCGAAATGCTAACTGCTCCAAGCCGTCCCCCTGAATGGAGCCACATTTTCTGACTCAGTTAGCTTGAAGTGCCGGAGAAGAGACGTGCTCTCTGTGGAACTGGACGATACAGAGTGCTTTTCAGCTTGGCTCCTGTGGGAATAAGGAGACAGACGTTCATCTGCGCAGGCTTCCCCGCCGCGCCCTGTCCCACCCTGACCTGCGGAGGTCCCGCCTCCGGGGCAGGACCCACACGTCGGGAGCAGCTCCCCCCTCCCCTCAGCAGAGGAAGCTGGACTCCGGACAGCCGAGTGGCCGTGTGGCCCCCAACCCTAGCGAGCCACCGAGCCTCGACAGGGACCCAGGCCCGCCGTGCTGTCACAGCCTGCGGGGACTGCTCCCCCCGGGCAGCTGGGAGCAAGTGCTCAGCAGCAGAGGTCTGAGGTTACCACGAACCCCGTTTCTGGGTGCTCGCCTCGGGCCACCCGTGCATACCACGTGCCCGTGTGGGAAACCCCAGCTCAGAGAGGGTCAGAAAGTTGCTGGAGGCCCCACGGCTCACACGCGGCAGAGCTGGAATCCAGGGGTGTGTCACCCCAAGGTGGTGTGGGGACCGAGCCTGGGCCCAGAGCCGTGATGGAGACCACGCCCCCAGGCAGTGTCTCCAGCCGCAGGCCCCCCGAGTCCTGCAGCTGCAGGGGACCCGATGACACGAGCGTGGCAGTGGGGAGATGAGGCTTCACCAACAGGGTTTAGAAAGTCAGGACGGTGGGGCGCCTGGGGGCTCAGTCGGTTAAGCCTCGACTTTGGCTCAGGTCATGATCTCACGTTCGTGGGTTCGAGCCCCACATCGGGCTCTGTGCTGACAGCTCAGAGCCTGGAGCTGCTTCTGATTCTGTGTCTCCCTCTCTCTCTGCCCTGTCGCTGCACACTCTCTGTCTCTCTGTCTCTCTCTCTCTCTGTCAAAAATAAGCAAATATTTTTTTAAAAATTTAAAAAGGACAATTTGGTTGAATCCAAGTATTAGAGTAGTTTACATGTTTCGGTCATAATCAGCCTCTTCCTCCTGTAGCTTCTTTAATTCGTTCCTCGGCGTGAGCTTCCTGGTCTGCACGTAGGATGTGTTTGCAGTTGAAACAAGGGAGCAGGTAATAGATGCTAACGACACAGTGAAGCGAAGCGGCAGAAACCCTCTAAGATCAGCAGCCTTAACGCTGTTTGTTTCCTGTTCTCATCTCTGGTAAAAACCTCCCTGCTGTAGTAGTTTCGGGGTGAAGTTTTAGCAGAGTGCTCAAAACAAATGACTCAGTGTTCACTCTTCCTAACATATGGAAGGATTTGGAGAAAATATTTATAGTTGTTTTTAGCCCTTTTTTTTTTTTTTTTTTAGTATTTTCGCTCTAGTTAGAGAATGTTCTGTCCACAGGGGAGGTAGCACTGAAGCGAACTCAGTGGGCGATGTGACAGCTCACGGCACTGTGGGCACCGAGGGCCCCGGTAGGAAGGGAGCGCCCGACTGTCCCCACCCCAGTTTGGCCCCGCCTCTTCTTTCAGGCAGGTCTTCTCTGCCGCCCCCCTCATTTCCCTCCACCCCCAGGTCCCCCCTCTGCCTCCTGAGCAGACTCTGCGCTTCCCTGACCGCCGGTCCCCTGCCTCACGTGGGAGGCTTCAGCCCGCCCGTCTGTGTGAACTGCCCGTCGGTTCTCGGGGGTCATTTACTCCGCCTGGATCATAGCTTTGCCTGGAAAAGAGAGAGACTTGGGAAGTGAAGACTAATATGTCTGGCAAATGGCCAAAGTAACATTTAAAAAATCATTTTGAATTGAGCTGCTTCAGGTATTTTTAGCTTTACGAACAACAGAAACATAAAATAACTGTGCAAGCATGATGCGAGGTAGTAGCCATCGGGCCGCTCTGGCCAGAGCCGCCAATGGGGGTCTGTGACCTCCTGTTACTTTACGCATCGGCAAGTTTCCACCTAACTACAGGAAAGCTTTCATTGGAGAAGGGTTAGCGGCAGGGGCGCCGGGGCAGCTCAGTCGGTTAAGTGTCAGACTCCTGACAACTTCAGCTCAGGTCATGATCTCACGGTTTGTGGGTTTAAGCCCCGTGTCGGGCTCTGTGCCGACAGTGCAGACCCCACTTTGGATCCTCTGTCCCTCCCCAGCTCAGGTCCCACACACATGCGGGCCCACTCTCTGTCTCTCAAATAAACAAACTTTAAAAAAAGTGGAAGTGACCTTTCAGGACAGCAGGGCAGAGAGCAGTGAGGGCGTTCCATTGTCCTGAGCCCTGACCGAAGGCACAGCTAAATAGCCCCAGTGACACTCCTGCCACCGTCTGGTGACACCCACTGACCTGGCACGGGTCACTCAGCCAGGGACAGACGGTAGGAGAGGGGGGCACCCACACCCCAAAGCCAAGCTCTGTGGGTGCAGCTGAGCACCTGCTCCTAAGCGTTTTGGGGTGTTCTGATCGGTGGCTAGTGTACACTCCTGATAGAAAAATGCTGGGAGTCCGTGGGGATAATGAAGCCAGATCCCTGTCACCTCATGCGGGAAGCAGGGGGTTAGACCCGGTCTCTGGCTAACGCACAACACCATTCAGCAAGTCAGCCTCGCTCCCGACGGGGGCCTCCCTGGCTCAGCCTGTCCCCCCCGCGGCGGTGGGAGCGGGCGGGCCCTGGGACACGGGCAGCGCACGGAGTCCCTGGGTTTGATAAGAGAAAGAGAAGACGTTGCCGCTTACACGTTTGGTGTCGAGGTGTCCGCTCTGTAGGACGTGCCGGGAAGGAGCGGAGTCAAACTGTGATGTGTTTATCCGGGGAAACCCGCTGCACGTCGCAAGCGTCCCTTACAGAAGCGTCCGTACGCCCGCGGAGAAGCGCCCGTGCCATGGCACAGTGCTGGTAGAAATGCCACTTCCAGGCACGCTCAGTGATTCTCTTTAAGTTTCAGCAGCGACAGCGTACACGCTGACAGCCGTGAACATGACCGCGAGAGGACGGTGGTCACGACGGCACGGCGGCCGTTCCGGCGGGGTTTCCCTTCCCTTTGTTTACCTCTGTTTTCTGCTCATCCAGCGACGAACGTGTACTAACTTCTTCTGGAGCAAGGAGTCACCACTCTGAATGGTCTGGTGAGACTCAGTCTGAGGAAGTAGTCAGAAATGTTCCCAAAGCTGTCGGTCGTTACACCGTTTCTGGCAGTCAGTGTGAACTTGACTGTGTTCTGTTATGAACGGGGGGCCAGGCAGGTGTGGCACCTCGCAGCGCAGAGTCCGCTTAGCAAATACTCCAGTGACGGTTGTTAGAAATAAATGATTATTATAAATAACACATAATTACAAATAATTATAATGTATTTTGAATGATGATCATAAGTAATTGAGGAGGTCCTTGGAAAGACCAGTTAAAGCCACGTTCTGGCGCCTACCACTGAGGAGAGTCAGGCCAGGTGGCGCGGGGGTCCTGGTGGCTTTGGGGCTGGTCTTTGCCACTTCCTGGAGGCGGCGGCCAGCTTTCCATGCTATGCCTCCCGTGTGGCCCTCCCGGCGGTGCCCGGGCCCCTCACACACGCCCGCTGAGCCCTGGGTGTCCGCTGTGCTCACAGGGCTCAGAAACGCCATGTGTGGTGCGGTTCTGGTTTGTGAGACAAAAACACAGAATGATAAAATCCTACTAAAAACCTAGAAGAAACCGCCACAGAGATTGCTGTCTCTGGTCCAGGGGTTGTAGTGATGGTAGTCGTGTTCTCTGTTTTCCACATTTTCCTCTGACAGGCAGGAAATTTGTTTTGTAATCAGGGAGAAAATAGGTGTATTTTACAGAGAACCCAGACTCTGTGAGTCAGGTGCAGCCCCTCTGCTCCAGGATGCCTCCTCACACACCCCTGCCCATGAACATCAGCATCCCCGGGGGTCTTTCCACCCCACCGCGCCCGTGCACAAAGGACTTGGGGCCTGGAAACCACGTGGCCCAGCCTCCCCGTTCTGCAGGGGAGGAGAGGACAGACTGGACGAATGGGGTCCCATGGGCTCCAGGGCTCTGCCTGGATCCTCGGCCTGGTCCCCACGCTGAGCGCCAGCCCCGAGCTCGCAGAGCTGTGTGAGCGAGCTGGGAGGCGGGGCCCCCAGGAGCATCCCACGGAGACCGTGCTGGTGCGAGAATGTGGCCAGGGCTGGCACACTGGACCGAGGGGACCGTGAGGCATGAGCATAACCAGAGGGGGCTTGTGTCCGTGCCCCGCTGCCACAGAGCTTGGGGCCGGGCCGAGTGGCCTGGTCCCACTGTTTCAGGAAGGAGCCCTGCCGCGGTCCCCTGGGACGGCGTGGCCTGGAGGCTGCAGGGTAGCGGGGAATGCGTCGCAGAAGTTGGCTGGGCCTGGTCGCCGAGGGGGACAGCACCGCTGGGATGGGGCGGGGCTTCCTCCCTCCCCAGGGGCTCGGATGTCAAGGGCAGGCTGCAGGGCTGTAGAGGGTGGCGCCTCAGTGGACAGCTGGTTCTTTTTTATTTGTAGTACTTTATTTTTAAGGAATCTCTACATCCAACATGGGGCTCGAACTTAACAACCCTGAGCTCAAGAGTCACGTGCTCCCCCAAGTGAGCCAGCTGGGTGCCCTTGGACAGCGGGTCCTTGGGGGCAGGGGTGCAGAGCACTGCTCATCTCAGAACTTCGGAGCTTTGCTCTCTGACTTGCAGTCTGTTGGTGTCGCCTTCATGGCCCGAAGGCAGGTGAAGCAGAGGCGCCCATTCTTCTGTGGTTTGCAGGGGAAACGGGGGGCCCTGACCAGCTGGTTAGTGGCGGTCACCGGCCCTGCCTCGGCATTCCTGCCCAGTACCTCGAGTGGCGGTCAGCACCGGGCCCAGGGGCCAGGTCCCACCTGCAGTGCTGGCCTGGATCCCAGGACTGTGTGGGGGCTTCATTTGGAAAGCAGGTTGGCATGTTCCTAAGATTTCCACCAGACACCCCCGCTCCTGGCACGAGCGGTTCTGTATGAGTCAGGCCCTGGCCGAAGGCAGGGATGGGGACTCGATCCCAAGCAGGCAGCCACCCTCCAGCAGACCCTCTCCCGGCGCAGACACTGTGCAGCCTGCTGTGAACCCCGAACGGGGCCCTCCGTCCGCGGCCCCGCACTGTAGGGCAGTGGTGGGGACCACGGCACAGGCTGGAACCGGGTAACAGGATGAAGGGGAGCGATCGCCGCATTACGGAGGAGCCTCGTTGCCGTTGTCCCGAGCCACAGGCCAGCGACAGACAGCATGTCCTGTGTGGCTCCCGTTGTGTGAAAGTGTAGGACAGCTCAGACCAGATGGATCTCAATGGCAGAAATCACGTCCACGGTTGCCTAGGGGGCCGGGGTGGGGGCTGGATGGCTGCCGGCGGCTTGAGGCCGTTTCCCCAGGGATGCCGGCGTCAGGCTATGGTGCATCCGTTCACCTGCTGTGCGTTAACGTTACCTCGGGAGAAAGCTGTAAACAAACGCTCTGCTGGCGGTGTGCTTGCTGAAGCTCGCCCAGAGCACGACAGCTTGCCGGGCGCACCGACTGGTGGACACACGAAGAGGCACGCACGGGGAAGGGTTCGGGGCGGCGGGGTGTGGGCGCTTCTGCGGAAGTCTTTCGGCTTCTATGCGCGTTCCAAAAGTGTCGTGATAAAGCTTGGGCAGCGGGATCCGATCATGAATACGAAGTTACTGGTAATTCATCTCCTTTACTTTCCAGCAGAGTCAGGATAGCAAAAAAACCTAAAACACTCCTTCAAAAATACTTCTTGTCAGTGTGGAGGAAATACTTACCTCCAAGAGTAGGGACTCGGGCCCCTATTTATGTGAAGTCCCCATTTTGCGCCAGCCGGGAGCATGATCTGCCTCTCCTGTCCTTCTGCCCACGGGCTGGGCAGCACGTGGTGTGACGGCCGTGAACTCGGAACGAGCTCTAGAATATTGTCTTTCAAATGCTCTTCTTCTAGCAAGCAGACAGCTGACGCACATAGTCCTCTAAAGTTAAAATGCGTGTAATGTCCGGAGAAGATACCTTGCACAATGCACGTCCACAGTAGGCACAGGACACACACTGTAGGGATCATCATTTGGACCTGAAATCTGAAGCTTTAGTGGTGGCTCAGTCGGCTAAGCATCTGACTTCGGCTCAGGTCATGATCTCACAGTCCGTGGGTTTGAGCCCCGCGTCGGGCTCTGTGCTGACAGCTCAGCACCTGGAGCCTGTCTTCAGATTCTGTGTCTCCCTCTCTCTCTGCCCCTCCCCCACTCGCTCTCTGCTTTGTCTCTCAAAATAAAATAAAGACATTTAAAAAAGACATTTAGACCAGGTACGTGGACTTGTGCTTCCGGCCAATACAGAGTCATAGGAATCAGATTTAGCCTTCTGCCCAAAATGATGAAAATTCCAGACAAATTATATGAAATGGTGGTTTTCAAGACATTGGACATCAGACAACAAAGGACCGTGACAACAAAGTGGTCCGTGACAAACAGGAAACAAATGAGGTGAACCCTATAGTTGCCAGGCTGCTGCATGGGCAGGGGGACCCAGGCGGGGGCTGGCAGCGCCCAGCCTGCTCCTTGAGAGCACAGCGCTGGGAATGTGGGAGGCCAAGGAGGCAGGGCCTGAGGAGGACTGGAGTGCTGCAGAGGCCCCACGGGGCTTCCGCTGCTGTGCGGGGACACGTGTGAGGGTCAGCTGGGGACCCCCTGTGAGCATCAGAGGGAACGGGCCTGGGACTCTGGCAGAGCCAGTCTCTCCATCCCAAGTAGAAAACCTCCTAGGTCCTGTCTACCCATAATTGGGTCATATTCCAAGAGCATTTGCCCCACTGATGGGGCAAAATCAGCCCTTTGCTGAATATAATTCTGATACTGGTGACCAGAGCTCAAAAGCAAGACCCCGGGCACCTGGGTAACTCAGTTGAGCATCCAACTCTTGGTTTTGGCTCAGATCATGACCCCAGAGTTGTCGGATCGAGCCCCGAGTTGGGCTCCGTGCTGAGCATGAAGCCTGCTTGGGGTTCTCTAGCTCTCTCCCTCTAACCCTCTCACTCACTTGCTCTCTTTCTCTCTCTCTCAAATAAAATAAAATACCAAGACCTAGAAAGATCAAACTGTTTCTAATTAGCAGCATCCCAGAACAAAGCTCAAGAATACTTATAAGTTATGAAAATATCCACCACTGACAAGGTAAAATTCACATTGTCTTACATCCAATCAGAATTCACTCGGCAGGCTGAAAAACAGGAAGATATCGCCTACAGTGAAGGAGGTAAATCCGCCAATGGAAACTGACCCAGAAAGGATACAGATGATAAAATTCATAGGGATTAAAATAAGTGTTATAAGTTTACCCTTTATGTTCTAGAAACTGGAGGAAAGATTGTGCACATTAAGTAGGAAAATGGGAAGTATATAAAAAAGACCTAGATCAAACTTGCAGGGATAAAGATTGTAATGTTTGAGATTGAAAATACCCTGGATAGCATTAGTGCATGTATAGACATTGCAGAAGAAAAGTTTGAGGAACTCAAAGACACAGGAATAAAACCATCCAATTAAAAAAAATTTTTTTAAGATGGGAGTCGCCTGGGTGGCTTGGTCAGTTAAGCATCTGACTTCAGCTCAGGTCATGATCTCACGGTTCGTGGGTTTGACCCCGCGTCAGGCTCTGTGCTGACAGCTCAGAGCCTGGAACTGCTTCGGATTCTGTGTCTCCCTCTTTCTCTCTGCCCCTCCCCTGCTCACATTCTGTCTCTGTCTCTGTCTCTCTCAAAAATAAACATTTAAAAAAATGTTTTTAATCCAAACTACAACACGGAGAGTAAAAAAGACCAGGGAAAACTCAGCAGCAGTGAGCGTGGGGCAGCCTCACAAGGCCTAGTTCAAATGCAGCCCATCCTAAAAGGAACGAGGGGCGAGGGCGACAGGAAAAATACCAGAAGAAATATGGCCGAAGAGTTTCCAGATTCGATGAAATAATTGTGTTGAGGGAAGAAGCCAGGCAGAAAAGAATGCATATTATATGATTAATTGGCGAAATTTAGAGAAGGCCTTCTTTACAGGAGCAGGGAGGGCCGCGGGGCGGGGAGGGCCGGGCAGCGTGGGGACGGGCTCTTGAGGGCACACAGGCGTCACTTTTCAGGTTGTATACTTTGTGAGCCGCCCAAAAACTGTATCGAACGGTCAGGAGACATAAATAAGCAGGCGATAGGTGCGGGCGGGTGTTGCAGAGGGAATAGAAGGGCGTGGGGCGGGCCCTGCAGGTGAGAGCAGTGACAGATGACTGGGAGAAGAGGGCGCCGCAGGTATTGATGGCAGCCACGAAACACCGATCACCCACGGTCACCCACCGTGGTTCCTGTGGACGGTGCACTCTTTGAACTGGGCCCTGAGGTGCTGGGCGTTTCCAGTGACCGGCCAGTCACTGGCGTTTCTGAGCAGGGAAAGCTATGGTCTCTGGGGCTTTGCCCAGGACAGTTCGTGGCTGGGGACCGTGTGTCTTGTGCTTCTCGGCACCAAATTCTCCCAGGTGAGACCCGGGAGCGCAGGAGGCGGGAAAGGTATCGTGTGAAGAGAAGGCTCGGGACGTGCGCTGGCCCAGGTTTGGGCAGGAGCTCACTGAGGAAGGGGGGCCGGGAGCCGTGGGGGTTGTGTGGCCTGTCGGTGGCTCTGCTGTGCGCATCCGTGAGATCCAGGGCAGAGGTGGAATGCGACGGGGGCTCCTGACGCCGCTGTTTTTGGGTAAAGGGAGCCGATCCACATCGGGATCTGGGCGTTCCCTTGATGGCTAGACCGGTCCCCGCTGTGCGTGCTGGCTGGCCCTGCTGGTGTCCCCGCTCAGGTCCTGCCGAGCCAGCGCTGCCACGCCCCCCGCACTGCAGGAGGGCACATGAGTGCCTTGGATGGACCTTGGGAAGCCGCCGGAGCCCTGCCAACCAGGGCTGTCCCCACCAGAGCCAGAGCCTGGTACTTGAAATCAAAAGAACCGGAACGAATACTTCCTTTTTCCCGTGAGACCAAGTGACCTTGGGAGAGCTGCCCAAACTCACTGACCCTCTGTCTCCTGCCCAGTAAAGTGAGAGTCCACTCCGCCCCAGGGCTGTCAGAGGCACGTGGTCCGCACGCCAGCCACGGGCACCTCCCCTGGAGATGCACACGGCACGTCTGCGCAGGGCTCGGACGTCTCTGTTGGCTGCTTGCAATCGGCGTCACGCACGGAAGTGCATAGGTTACCGTGTTAGCCGGCCCTGCAGGCTGTGCCCCAGAAACATGTCTCCCCACCTGCTCTCCCCCTCTGGGGAACTGCCTTCTTGTAGCTTCGTTTCTCGATCCTTCTAGTTCTGTTTTCAGTTCACGTCTGGGAGAGAACGATGCAGAGAAATTCATGATCTTGTGCCCCTGCTTGCCTACCACAGCGCCGGCGTCCACGCGCCGGCGTCCACAGTACCTGTGTCCACAGCGCCGGGGTCCACAGTACCTGTGTCCACAGCGCC
>NC_043708.1:2373572-2396257 GCF_006229205.1 Suricata suricatta | reverse complement strand
CATCCACGCGCCGGCGTCCACAGCGCCGGCGTCCACACGCTGGCGTCCACAGTGCCTGTGTCCACAGCGCCGGGGTCCACGTGCCGGTGTCCACGCGCTGACATCCACGGCGCCGGCGTCCATGGCGCCTGTGTCCACAGTGCCGGCGTCCACAGCACCGGCGTCCACAGCGCCTGTGTCCACAGCGCCGGGGTCCACGTGCCGGCGTTCACGCGCTGACATCCACGGCGCCGGCGTCCACAGTGCGGGAAGGGGACATGCTCCTCACGGGTGCTACACAAGTAAGCTACACTACGTTTTCCTGTCTGGATGACTCTCTTCCCTGGACTTGATCATGGTCTTGTTTTCCCATCTAGTTTTCTGTGAGGTTTTACACATTCAACCCCAAGCTCTGCCAGTTGTCTCCATTTCCTGTCCATACTCTTGGGCACATCAAGTGCCATCCACTTCCTCCCCTCGGAGAGGGGTGTCCTGGAGGCGTTGGGCGCCCCCAGTCTGGCCTGGTCCCCCAGTCTACCTGGGCCCGCCCTTCAGCCCTTCCTGTGTTGGGTCCCCCTCCTGAACCCGTGTCTTCTTCCCTTGTTTTGCTGAGCTTTATCCTCCAGTCAGCTCCTGAGAACGGCCCACGTAAGTAACTTGAAAGTCTTTTCCCAGCTGGCCCTTGGCCTTGGCTGAGTAGAGCAGCCTGGTTAGAAATCGTTTTCTTTTAGAATTTCGAACGGGCCCCCCCATCTCCTGGTGTCCAGCCTTGCTCTTGAGAAGTCCGAGCCGTTTTAATCCCTGATCCTTGATACCTGACCTGCTTTTCTCTCTGGAAGTTTGTAAGATCTCTTTGTTCCCAGTGTTCCAGGACAGACAGCGATGCGCCCTGGGGAGGGCCTGGTTTAGCCTCTGTGCTAAAAAGCCTGGGGTTTGCGACCTGCCACCCTGCCCCTCCTGCTTTCTGCGTCCGCTCTCTGGGGCTCCTGCTTACGTGCTGGGGGCTTTCCTAAACTGGCCCCACTTTTCTTCCCTTTCTCTCCCGTTTTCTCCTCCCGTGCTTTGTCCTACTTTGTAGAAGACATTCTCAGCTTTGGCCTGCGGGCTCTCCCTGGGTGGTTTTGTGGTCACGTTTTCAGTTCCTGGAAGTCCCTGTCGCTGTGCCCCGCTGTCCTGTCGAGCCTTCTCTCACCCCCGCCAAGGAGGTTTCTGAAGCTGCTTCCCCGCGTGGCCTCCACGCCCCAGAGTTCCCTGTTCTCTGTGTCTGTCTCATCTCCTCTGTGGCAGAGGCTTTCCTTAGATGCCAGTGCTCTGTGTTCCGGGGGGGCACATGCCACCGGGAGCCCGGCAAGTGTGCCCAGAGCTTGCTCCCCGGGCCCCCACCTGGTGGCCTGGCTCACCTGTTTTGCTGGGGTCCCTGTGGTCCGTTGCTGTTGTTGCTTTTGGCCTCGAGGCCCCACTGAGGCCATTCCTGCTCCCCCATGCTCTCCTCCATCCTGAGTGACGGGCCGCCTGTTGTTCTCCAGGTCCGAGCGGGAAGGGGACCCTCGGCGAACTCCCGTTCTCGCCGTATGCTGCAGAGGGAGGGCCTGCATCCTGCTGCCACGGCCCAGGAGGCTGTGGGTGCTCAAGCTCCGCGGCCGATTCGCACACCTCCTGCTGAGCACCTGGCGGGGGGGGGGCCACCCCACCCCAGTCTCCGTGGCCCAGCCCTCTGGATCCCATGCCCCCTGTCCCCTCCCAAGCCCTCAGAAATCTGAGTGGTGCTTTGTGGCAGGGAGGCCTTTATACATCCTGGCTCTGGTGGGCTCAGCGGAGCCGCCGACAGGTGCGGGGAGGCCTCCTCCGCTGGCGTCCGATGCTGCTGGACGTTAACAGCCCCAGGTTGAGGGAAACTAAATTTTTGGCCACTTTCTGTATTTCTCCCCGTGTTGCCCTTGCCCTGTATCTCGTTTGAACAAGAGTTGTGTTCGAGCTCTCTTCCTCAAGCTGTTGCTAAGAACCATTACTTTCTCCGGGACGTCGAGCATCCGCCGTTCCCCTCGTTCTGGAAGGCTGTGGCTCCCCAGGAGGGACGGCCAGGTACCGTGGGCTGCCTGGGCCTGCAGCCACCCCCTCGTCAGTCTCCAACGTACGTGTGACCGCCGGTGAAAACAGGACCCAGGGACCCTGTCCCGTGTCGCAGCCTGACATGCGTGTGCCGCACGCAGCTGTGAGCATCAGGAAGGGCCTGTGGCCACAGGGCCCTGCGCAGGGGCCTCTCCTGCCTGGACAGCACGCCTCCGCAGGGCCAGGCCCGGAGCTGTCTGCCATCAGCTGTCAGAGACACGTAGGGGCCGGCGTGGCTGGAGCCCGGTTTCTGCGGCCTTCTCGTGTCACTGCACTGACCACGGCGCAGTCGTCGAGCTGGTGCTGGCAGGGCCTCGGATAGAGGGCGAGGAGAGCGGCTGCAGTCGTTGTCACCAGCCCACACCGAGGAGGATCGGAGCGTGAGGCCTACCCAGGACACGAGTCCCTGAGCGCTTTGATCAGCCCATCCCCCTGCTACCAGCCGGGGCTGGCTGTGCTGGGTTCCAAGTCACACTTCGGCCAGATGCCGAGGTAGGTGTAGGAGGTCGCTGGCACCGGTTCCGGAGTCACAGGGTAGGGGTCCTCTCGCTTTGCAGTCGGCCGACCAGAGGAGAGAATCCGGGGAGCCCCAGAACCCGCCTCTGGGAGCCTCACGTGCCAGGTCAGCGATCGCAAGCATTTTAGCAGTGAGCTCATTCTTCAGATAATATCTTAGACTTAAGCCTGATTTGCTCACCAAATAACAACAGAGCTGCTCCTGCGAAACTGCCCAGGGTGCCCGGGCGCCGCAGGCCTCGGGTGGAAGGTCTCACGGGCTCTGAGGCGGTGAGGACAGAGGGCCCGGCACGGGGGCCGCACGGCAGCCTGAACCGGCTGTGCCCCAGCCTCGGGGCTCGTAGACCCCGAGTCAGGAGCATGACAGCTCGTGTGGCTCCTTCTCCGGCCGAGGACATGGGGCCCGAGGGGCAGGGATGCATCCTGGGCCACACGCGGAGTCGGAGGCAAAAGGCAGCAGCGAGGTCCAGGCGTCCGACCCTCGGCCCCCGCCACCTCGCGAGTCGGCTGGTGCCGTAAATCGGGCCTGTTAACACCAGTGTCTGGTTGTCCAGCTTCTCTGAGCTTCGAAGGAATAGACCAGACGCAGGGAGAGGGTCTGCAGCAGGCGAGGACACAGAGGACCCGAAGCGACCACACAGAAGTCGGGGCACGCCAGACCCGAGGGGGCCGCGCCGGGGGAGCGGACAGACCAGCCGGCGCCCCTGCAGCAGTGCCCGCACCGACCTCAGGAACAGCGAGTTCACACGCGCGGCACAGACGTGCTCACTGACACTGAGGTGTCGGGAAGCGAGGGGACGTCCGGACGGCGCTGGCGGCAGGTTGTGCCCACAGGGCGCCCACGCGGGGCCGGCTCCCTCATCAGTGTGCTCGGCGCTCCTGGCGTTCCTGCTGGATTCTATCTAGCCCCTCAAGGCCCCTGCCTGGAAGATTGTCTAGGTCCATATACTTCCTCTGGCTGTGGAGCTTTCAGGGGCTTCTCCCCTTTTCCCCTGCGTTTGTTCACATTCTGGCTGAGGGACAGGTGCGTGCCCGTGTGTGTGCGCGTGTGGTATGTGCAGACGTGTGTCAGCACTCCTGCCAGAAGTGTAGAGAGCTCCCGCCCAAGGCTGGAGTTAGCTACACTGCCCTCCTCCTCTCGCGGGGGCTGGCTGTCCCCAGAATGCCAAGTTCATGAGCAGTTCCTGGGCGGGGGCTCTGTGACACGCGGGGACAGCTGGAGCGCTGTGGGCTGTGAAGAGACTGACCAGCTTGACCTGTTCCCTCCGAGCCTCCCTGGGCCAGAGGAGTGAAGTGGGGGGGTGCGCTGGACGGGGGGCCCCTAGGGCTGGCCTGTGGGGCAGGGTGTCTTTCAGAAAGTTCTTGAAGCAGGCGGTTTGCGGGCTGGGCCGCGTAGAGCAGGGAGGGCCCTGATGGCGCACTCACGGGGTGTCCACGTAAGGTCACAGAAGCATGCTGGGAAGGGGGGGGTGACAGAGCCCAAGTGGGGTGGGGCTAGGGGTGCTGCCTGCCGGTGAGGGCGCACGCGGCCCCCCGAGGGGGCCCCGGAGGCAGTCCAGGCGGCCAGCACGGGGGCTGGGGCCAGGGGCCTTCACATAATGGCTGCTCAGCGCCAAGCCGGGCACTGGGCGGGCGGGCATGGCCCTGCCCTCAGGGAGCTCATGGACCCGTAAAATCGGGTGGAACCCCAGCTCTGGAGCGAGTTGCTGGGTGAGAGTGTGGGTGCCCCCGGGTCACACTTCTCCCGCCTTTGGCCTCCACCAGCAGGGGTGCGGGCAGCGGGCGGTGGGACCACGGGCTGCAGTCCTAACACTGCCTCTCGTCACCAGAGCCATTTCTCCCAGGACTGCGGTCCAGCCACAGGTGATCCTGTGGTCCTGTGGCTGGAGTCCCCATTCTTGGGGGAATGTACCAAGGAGAGCGATGGTCAGAGCTAACAGATACCAGGGGTGACTCCAAGCAAGCTGGTCTTCGTTCCAAGGAAGCAAGGACCTGCCCCAGTTCTTCTAGCTCACGATATCAAAGCTGAGAAGTGTCTCCTTTTCTTTCTTTCTTTTTTTTAAAATTTTTTTAGTGTTTCTTTTTGAGAGAGAGAGAGAGAGAGTACGCAGAGAAGGGACAGGGAGAAAGGGAGACAATCTGAAGCAGGCTCTGCCGCTGTCAGCACAGAACCTGATGTGGGGCTTGAACCCATGAATCGGGAAATCATGACCTGAGCTGAAATCAAGAGTTGGACACTCAACGGACTGAACCACCCAGGCAGCCCTAAGCTGAGATGTATTTCTTTGTACTTGACACCTAAGATGAGGCCTTTAGCCTGAGAACAGTCCGGTGGGCCCTGGAGGACAGAGTTGTCCGTCACACGAAAACCTGGCTCCTCGTGGCACCGTACGCCTAGTCAGGGTCTCAGTGACACAGCAAGTTCTGCCTGGATTTATTTCTTGATTACTGGGGAAAGGTAATGGTGTCTTCCGGAATGCTGGTGGCGTGCCGTGAGTGAAATAGGTTCTTATCCCTGGTAGTTAGTGAGGAGCGGTTACCCTCGGAGAACATGGGACAGCAGCTTGGGTTTTTTCCTCTGAGGTCTTGTTCAAGGGTAACTTTACAGGCCTGAGCCGCCCCTTTGATTTGTCAGTATCAAAGCCTGTTGATGGCTGTAATTAAGTCGCGGGGCACTTCAGCGAGGGGTGCGGCTGTCTCCCCACGCCTGTCCTGTAACTTGTCTCTCAAAGACAAAAACAAACGGCAGCAGGGCGCGCGCTCACACACGCAAGCTTTGGGAAGACGCCAAAGCTATTTGTAATTCTTTAGCATTTCCAAATGACTTTTAAATCTTAAATTTACTCCATTTTATATTTGCAACCTTGATTTTCTTCATTTTTATGAAGTTTTGAATATGAATAAGCCAAAATTTAGGTGGCCTGTTTCTCTTTTTTAACTGAAAATTTTACTGAGATGATTGCAGATTCACATGCATTTGTAAGAAATAATAGAGATCTGAGTACCTTTTCCCAGCTCCCCAGTGATCATGTTTTGCAAAACAATAGTAAGTCAGCAAAACTGAAGCTTATCAACTTTTTCTTTTTCTTTCTCTTTATGTTCTATTTTTTAAATTTTTTTTAAATGTTTTATTTATTTTTGATACAGAGAGAGACAGAGCATGAGATGGGGAGGGGCAGAGAGAGAAGGAGACACAGAACCGGAAGTAGGCTCCAGGCTCTGAGCTGTCTGCACAGAGCCTGATGCGGGGCTTGAACCCACGAGCATGAGATCTGACCTGAGCCGAAGCCGGAGGCTCAACCGACTGAGCCACCCAGGCACCCCTCTTTATGTTCATTTTTGAAAGGCAGAGAGGGAGACACAGAATCTGAAGCAGGCTCCAGGCTCTGAGCTGTCAGCATAGAGCCTGACACGGGGCTCAAGTTCACGAACCGTGAGATCATGACCTGAGCTGAAGTCGGATGCTTAACCAAATGAGCCACCCAGGCGCCCCAGATTTTTCTTTAAAAAAAAAAAAAAACTGTGGTAAAATACACAGCACATAAAAGTCACCATTAGTGGTTTTTAGCACATTCATAATGTGCAGTCTTCATCACCATCTAGTTCCAGAACATTTTCATCAGGATTCGAGGAAACCGTCCCCGGGAGTGGCCACTCTCCAGCTCCCTTCCCCCAGACCGCTAATCTGCTTTTCCTCTGTATAGATCTTCCTCTTCTGGACATTTCATGGTAAGGCACTTGACATGATATGTGGCCTTTGCAGTTGGCTTCTTTCCAGAGCATCGCTCAAGGTGCATCCTGTTACCAGTCCCGCCGTCCTTTTACCGCTGATGGGTACTCTGCTGTGTGGAGAGACCGCATCCTGTGCATCCACCCGTCAGGCAGTGGGCATTTGGGTTTCCTCCAGCTTCGGTGGCTGTCGTGACTGTTGCTCTGAGCATTCGTGTGGTTTTTGTTTGAACACCTGCCAGTTCTTTGGCATATATCTGGGAACGGGATTCCTGGCTCATATGGTAATTCAGTGTTTAACCTTTGAGATTAACCCGGTGGCTGCCCCACTTCACATCCCCCCAGCAGGCTCCACACCAGCTCCTTGGGCTTGTTTCCATTTTCCTCTCTCTGGTCCTCCTGGTGCGTGTGGCATGCTATTGTGTGGTTTTGATTCGCCCTGCCCTAATGACTCATGTCGGTCATCTTGTCATGTTCTCATTGGCCATTTGTATTTAGAGAAATACTGTTCATGTCCTTTGCCTCTTGTTGAATTGGGTTGTGTTTTTGTTGATGGTTGGAAGAGCTCTTTATGTATTCTGGACACTAGACGCTCATCAGAAAGGGAATTTGCAAATATCTCCTCCATTGTGTAGGCCGTCTTTTCGCTTTCTTTATGGTGTCCTTCGATGTACAAAAGTTTTTAATTTGGGTGCCTGGGTGGCTCAGTTGGTTAAGTGTCTGACTTCAGCTCAGGTCTTGATCTCACAGTTGGTGAGTTCAAGCCCGTGTTGGGCTTTGCACTGACAGCTCAGAGCCTGGAGCCTGTTTGGGATTCTGCCTCTCCCCACTGTATTGTCTCTCTCCAAAAAATGAACAAACATTAAAAAATAAAATAAAGGAATAGAAGATAAAAAAAAGTTTTAAATTTTGACTAAGTGCATTTTTTCTTGCCTCTTTTTGTTGCTTGTGCCTTTGGTGTTATCTCTAAGAAACCATTGCCAGGGTTAGCTCTTACGTTTATTTTCAAGCACCTTCAAGATAGTTTTGTATGTGGTGTGAGGTCAAGGTCCAGCCTCATTCTTTTGCATGTGTTCAGTCCAGTAGGGCCGGCACCGTTTTTTGGAAGGGCTGTTCTTTTCCCGTTGTGTGATCTTGGCAATCGTGTCGAAAATCACTTGCCATCTACGGCCATAGCCCCCTTAACGCGCCCAGTCTCGTCTGATTTCGGCACTAAGCAGGGTCGGGCCTGGTTAGTACTTGGATGGGAGAATTACCTGCCTGCATGGATTGTTTTCCGAACTCCCAGTTCTGTTCCGCTGGCGCATGTATATGCCTGTCCTTACTTTGAATACTGTAGCTTCGTGATATTTTTGAAATCAGGGAGTGTGAGTCTTCCAAAATTGTCTTTTTCAAGATTATTTTGGCTATTCAGGGTCCCTTGCAATTCCATACGATTTGGGGATCAGCTTTTCCATTCCTGCTGAAGTAACAGCGGAGAGTTTTGACAGAGGTCACGGGAACGTCTGCAGACCGCTTTGGGCAGTGAGTGGAGAGAGGGCAGAGCTCCCACAGGCAACCTGGACAGACGTGCCCGGGTGCTGGCTTACAAGGTCGTTTCTGCGCCCTTGACCCACAGTCTCATGCGGAAAGGCCGCCCCCAAGCCCAGGAACGTGGCATTTGTTTATTTGTTCGTTGGTTCATTGGTTCGCTCATTCATTCATTCTATTACGTTTTCATTTTAACCCCAGCGTAGTTAGCATACAGAGTTCTCCTGGTTCCACACGCACAGTGTCGTGATTCAGTCCTTCAGTCGTCACCGCCTCCTTCACCCCCGGCCCCCCCCATGTCCCCTCCGGTGACCATCAGTGTGTCATCTGCAGTTAAGAGTCTGTTTCCAGGTCTGCCTTTCTTTCTTTCTTTTTTTTCCTTATTTGTTTTGTTTCTTGAATTCTACACATGAGTGAAATCATATGGTGTCCGCCTTCCTCTGACTTACTCTGCTTAGCATAAAACTTTCTAGTTCCGTCCATGTTGTTGCAAATGGCAAGATTTCATTCTTTTTTTTACGGCTGAGTAGCAAGGACTGTGCCCTTTAATGAGCCGCACACACAGGTCCCGGGGGCTGGGAGGCTGAAGGACCGCTGGCCTGGCCTTCCTCCCTTCCTTCTGGATGACTTGCATTCGGCAAAAACAGGTTTCCTGGTCTGAAAATGGCCTGTCCTTGTGCAGCGGCGTGTCCGTGGGCCGCCTCCCCGCCCCCATCCTGGCGTTTTGGTCCTGCCCACCCCCCGGAAGGAGGTTGTGGGGACTTGTTACAGTTGCTGTTTGTGAGACAGCGTGTCCCGGGCCATGTTCGGGAGTTCTCAGGGTGGCAGCAGAGGGCGGGCGACCTCTGGGGGGCCCTCTGCCGCCCGCGTGCCCCTGGGCAGGGGCCTGTCTTTCCCATGCTGCCTCCGCCGTCACCCTTCCTGAGAAGAGGCCTGCAGAGTCCTCGGATCAGCTGAGAAACCTTTCGTGCGGGCGCCTTATTTGGCACCGTCTGCCCTCAGGCGCGCCCTCTGCCTTGTCTCCCAGCCCCGGGTCCCAGCAGACCACCCGTGTGTGGTTCCGGCCGCCCGGCCCGGCATCCGCCCCGTGCCCCGTGCTCCCTCCTTCTCCGTGCTCCCGCCCGCCGGCCACCTCACCCCGGCCCCTTCCCTCCGGCCCACCCGCCGGCCTCCCTGCCCTCCTGGCCACTGTCTGACCACGTGGTACGCTCCCAGAACCCCTCAGTCTCAGTCTTATATTTTTTGGTGGGACTGTGTGGTCACTGAGGTATCTCTCACCAGACTTCAATATCCAGGAGTCCAGAAAAGTAATTCCTAGCTCCAAGCCCCAGCCTGGCACGCGGTAGGTCCGCTCAGGCACATCTCTGCTGGAGGTTGACAGGAGCGCGGTGGGGGCACGAGGGCAGCTGGGCGTGTGGGGACAGGTGGGTGGTGGGTTAGACGGATGGGTGGGGGCTGAGCGCCTGGCCGGCCAGTGCCGATCGGTGAGAGCTTTCTGTCCACTTCCTCAGGCCCTGCCACTTGTCCCTCAGGAAACAAAGGTGACTGAGACACTTGGAAAAGACACAGTAGCGTTGTCAGGCCCACGGCCCTGTGCCACAGAGGGTGGGGGGGAGGATGGGTGCCCGAGGGCTCTTCCCCACGGTCTCCTCCCTCCCTGTGACCAGGTCCTTCCCGAAGGAGGGAGTCCTCCACTGAGGAGCCTCTGGGATTGGACCAGCCCCAGCCCCTGAGCCCTGCCCTCCTCCAGCGGCCCCAGGACATTGCTCACTCTTCCTCATCCCCTCTCCCCTCTCCCCTCCTGGAGGCTCAGCAGCCCTGCCCCCTGCTTCGTTCTGGGCCTTCTAGGCCCTCTGTCACAGGCTTAGTCCTCTGCTCACTTCTTACCCCTTTGCGGTCTGATTCTAGGGCCCCAGGCCACTCCCAGCACCCCTCCCCCCCGCCCCCAGGCCTCCAGGGACCGCGGATGACCTCACTCTGTATTCCTCCCAGCCCCTGAGTCACACGTAATCCCAGTGCCCAGGTGCAGTTACAGGAGTTTCCTCGGAGCCCCGCCCCCCTCGCCCCCACCCGACTGTGCACCAGAGCGACTCGGGGGTGCTCCTGGGAGCCCGTGACCTCGGCTCAGGCCCCCCCCTCCGCTGTCGGATTCACAGCTGTGGCCGCCCTGGGGAGGGGCGTCTTCTATTGTGAACTGAGCCAAAAGCAGAACACAAAATGACATAAGCCAGATTTTTTTTTTTAAATAAAGAGCTTTACTTGAGGGAAGAGCTAAAAATATATCAAAGGATCAAAAATTAAGTGTCCTCGGTCACTTTTTACACTTGTTTTTCAGGTTTCTCTCAGGAGCCTGGGGGAGGATGCGGCCTCGTGGGTGGGAGGGAGTTTGGTTCGCTGGCTGGTGGCAGGGGCCCCGGGTGACGCCCGCTCTGACCCAGAGCCTCTGTGCGCCCACTTTTGCCCGTTCCCGCGTGCGATCTCACTTAGCCGGGACGTCATGCCGACCGGAGGAGGCTGGGAGTCCCTCTCCCACGGCGTCACATCGAGGGACACTGAGGGCCCCAGCCTCCCCCAGAAGCTCTGCCGCGAGAGGAAGGCCCAGGAGGCGTGCAGGCCAGCCGTCCTGGGGGGGCGTCCGCACTCACAGGGGCACTTTTCAGCGGCACCGGGGAGGGGGGACCCCGGGAAGGGGATTCAGAGGCACGTACTTCCACGTATGAAATAAGTAAGTCACAGAGACGAAAAGCACAGCACAGGGAGAATAGTGACAGGATTGTCATCATGCTGTCTGGTGAGAGATGGTGACCGCACTTGGCGCCGGGAGCACTGGGGGCGTGTGGAGTTGTTGAACGCGTGTCCCGAACACCTGAACCTAACATGACAGCGTCAGCACATTGTAAGATTTAATAGATGGAGGCAGAGGCGAGAGGAAAGAGAGACCACGTTATGGAGCCAAGAAGGCCTTCATTGGAGTCTGCGATTCCCGGGCGGGGTTCCGTGACTCCGGAGTGGGGAGTCAGGGACGTCGCGCCTGGTACGGGAGAGCAGGGTGTTTTGTGGGTGCAAGAGTTCCAGGTTTGAGCTCGGGTGGGCAGATAGCCAAGTAGGGGCATCTTTGGGCTGTGGCAGGGTAGGATTGGCTGTTTAGTTCAGGAAGGGGGTGCTGGAATTCCGTGGTGAGACCGTCCAGCTCGGAGAGTGGGGGTCGGCAGTCCCTGCCGGTGCCTGGAACTGTTCTCTGACCCGCAATAAGATGGCCACTTGGTCGCCCTCTTGAAGTACTCTTACACATTAATTATACTTCAGTTTAAAAAATTAAAACAGTAGTCGACAAACAAAAGAACAGCCCTGGGGCGCCTGGGTAGCTCAGTCGGTTAAGCAACGTCAGTCAGGTCACGATCTCACAGTTAATGGGTTCAAGCCCCAAGTAGGGCACCATGCTGACCGCTCAGAGCCTGGAACAGGGCTCGGATTCTGTGTCTCCCTCGCTCCCTGCCCCTCCTCCACTCATACTTGGTCTCTCTCTCTCTCAAAAATAAACATTAAAAAAAAAAAAAAGAACCCAAAGGTAACAATTACTTAAGAAGGTCCAGGGAGGCTGACGGAGGAAGAGGCGCGGGGGCCATTGCAGCAGAGCCGGCTGCTGCCCCTCGTGGGGGCCCCTGCCGCCAGCCCCACCAGGAGGCACCTTTCCAGATGATGCCCAGGGATGCCCACTGGCTGGGGCCCCAGCCCGCGTCCTGCCGGCGTCTCAAGCGTTTGTCTCCCTCCTCTGGAAAAGGCTGTCAGTCTGTTCTGCCCGAGGCCTCTCTCCCTGTCTCTCGTCTCTGACTCAGCAGCCGCCTGTGCTCAGGTTTCTGTTTATCACCTCACGTGGCCGGCGCCTGCTCTGACAGGGACCAGATAAGCAGAGTGGCCCGAAGGCGCGGCCAGCCCTCCAGCAGACCCTGTGGCCCGTGCCTTCCAGGCCTGCTCTGAGGCCCCCCCACCACCCCTGGGCCCAGCCATCTCTTGCCCGGGTTCCAGGTCAGCCAGGGTCACCTCATGCTACTCTGTTTTCAAAACTTTCTAGTGGCTTCTCACCTCACTCAGCACAAAGTCCACCTCCTCCCCTCAGCCAGCGGCCCTGACGGCCTCTGACCTCTTCCTGCCCCGGCCCTGGACTCCAGCCACCTCACCTCCTGCTCCCAGACCTGCAGGCTCTGCACTTGCTGGGCCTGCCTCGCCCGTCTTCCTGGAGTGATGGGGTCAGGGAACCTGCCTGGTCACCCACCCCCCTGCCCCAAGGCTCTCCACTGCCCCCACCTTACTGCACTGGTGAGGTATGGCTGGCCCAGCCCTCCCAGTAAAATGGAAGCTCCTGCAGGGGTGTGTAAGTTGTCTGCCCTTGAGGTTTCCCCAGGGCCTGGCACAGCCCAGTGTGCTGACGGTGCTCTCTGCAGAGCAGATGGTTGTACGGCCCCGGCAGAGGGGTGCAGGAGACAGCTGATCCGAGCCCTCAGGCAGCATGAGCATCCGGTGGGGGTGGCGTGGTGTTCCGTGGGACCCAGTCTGGGAAATGCTGCAGGACGGTGCGCTCCACAGGGTGTGTGCACGAGGGTATGTTGTTCTCTCTTCCCCTTTCAGGGTGCACTTCCGGGCATCCCTGTGGGCTTTCTTCTGCGCACCTACGCTCCTCTGCCCTTGAGAACTGGTCTGCGTCCCTCCCTCCCCCCATGGCCTGCCCTGGGCAGGCCTCTGGCTCCGGGGGTGGGGGCAGGTGGGGAGCGCCCTTCCTTTTTCAGGGGCGGCCTCGATGCCACCCGCTCCGTGGGAGGGAGCCTCACGTCCCGCGTGGGGTCTGCGGAGCAGCGGGGGTGGGACCTGGGTGCACAGTCGGGCTCGAGTTCTGCTTCGGCTCTGGGTGTGCTCACCCGGCCGTGCCCAGAGTGTGAACACCCACCAAGCTGCGCACTTCGGATCTGTGTGCTTTTTTGGGTACGTGTGGTCCTGCGATATGAAGTTGTCCCTTTTTGGATGAGAGCAAACAAAGAGCTTGGCTCGCACGACGTGTCAGCGGCCCTCGGGCAGGTGGACCTCAGCAGGTCGGCCACCCGGCTGAGGCTCAGGGTCTGCCCGGCGAGGGAGAGCGTGCGGGGAGGGGATGGTGACGGGCACAGATGGGGTGAGGACTCGGCCTCAGCCTGGGTCACAACAGGAACCCCAGTGCATTCTGGGGGAGAAGTGCAGGACGGCAGGCGGGTCCCCAGGGCCCTGGAAGGCCGAGAGGGTGCAGGGGGCCTGGTAGCGGCTGGAGGCCCTGGAGGAGGGGGGCTGAGGGTTCCTCAGAGACACGTAGGAGATCTGAGCCTGCGGCCGGAGGGAGACTGCACGCAGCCTGGCCTCTCTTCGTCCTCCCCCTCCTGCCTCTTTCTCAGGGGTCTCTCCGCCCGCCCTCTCCCGCTCTCTCCCCAGCAGGCCACCCCACTTCTTTCTTCCCTCTTCCCGGCCCAGCACGGCCTTCTCTGTCTTTCGTTGTTCTGCTTGTCCACAAACACCACCCCAAAAGTTAGTGGCTTTAAGTAGTCGTTTGTTCTTGTCGCGCCTCAGATGCAGGCGGGTCTGCCGGGCACCCCCGGGCCGGGCCTGGGTGGCCGCCTCTCACACTGTGAGGCTCCTGGGGAAAGAGCAACTAGGACGCGGCTCGCGGACCCCGGTCCAGACCTGCTGTCGAGCTGCCTCTGCTGTGTTTTGATGGTTAAAGAAGTCACAGGCCAGGTTCCAGGGGAGGGGACAGACCCCGTGTCTCAGTGTGACCACAGCTCGGGACGAGGGTGGGGCCGTGTGCAGTGCGCCTCCAGATGCTGTGAGGACCCAGCTCTGTTCCCTCCGCTTGGCCCCTGCCTCGCCCCTCCCTCCTGGAGCGCCTTGGTCCTCCATGGAATGGGGGTGAGGAGGGGGACTTGGCCTAGAGCCACACTTGCCGAAAGGAAGCCCAGATCATGGGATGGACGTAGATGCTGAGTGTAAAAGGGCGTCCCGTGGCCAAACAAGTGTGGATTCAACCACGCCGAGCAAACGGGTCTGTGCTGCCCGGAGGGGGCAGAGTGCCCAGGATAAATGCCCACGCACGCTGATCCTCGTGCTCAGAGCACTTGCAGGGCCTAGAGCGGGGCAGGCCCGGGTGCGCTCTGTGGCTTTGTGTGTGGCCCCTGGGGGTCCAGCCCCGGCTCACAGCCCCCCTGGTCCCCACCCCCCGGCTACCCAGTGGGCACGTGACGTGGGCAGGGTCGCCCTCTCGGCTCACCCATGCATCCCGGGCTTGGCATTAGGAGGTCACTCGGGGTTTTACGTGCCATTCGTATTTCTGTCGGTGACTGTTGTCTGGGATTGTGCCCAGTGACATCCCAGCCGCCTGGCCTGCTGCACGGACTGGTTTGGTCTCGCAGCCACTGAAAGCTTGTAAATTGCACATGGCCCCCACCCCTACTGCACAGCTGTCCACCGCCCCCCTCACTGAGCCCCACATGCTGGCCCCTCGCCCCTCAGTGTCTGTGTGACCTTCAGGCTGCCTCCTTCCCTGGCCATCCCTGTCACAGGGCCACCTTGCCCATCTCAGTGCTCCTTTGTTTTTAAGAGGGAAAGTTAAAAAAACATTTTTTAATGTTAATTTATTTTTGAGAGAGAGAGGGGGGGGGGCAAGCTGGGGAGGGCAGAGAGAGAGGGAGACACAGAATCTGAAGCAGGATCCAGGCTCCGAGTTGTCAGCACAGAGCCTGATGTGGGGCTCGAACTCATGAATCACGAGATCATGACCTGAGCCAAAGCCGGATGCTTAACCAACTGAGCCACCCAGGCGCCCCTGTGCCTTTTACTTCTTGATACTAACCTGTCCTAGTCTGAAACGAGCCTTCAGAGCCTCTACTTCCTGGGAGCTGGTCACCTCACCACCTGGACCCTCCCCTGCACAGTCGGCCTCGTCAGCCCTGCCCCCCAAGGTCCCCTGGGCCAGTGTGTGCAGCCGAGCCAGGCTCCCCTCACGCGCGGCCGAGGAGGGGGCCCTTTGCTAATAGGACCCTTATGACTAACACCCGCTCTCTCCTGAGCACCCCGGATGGACAGATGGCCCTGGTGCAAGGCTGGAGCGTGGGGGCCCCTCGTGTGCCCGTGAGCTCCGTGTAGCAGAGGACTTGGAGCAGCCAGGGTCGGGTCCAGGTGGGGAGGTGACCAGCTCCCGGTCTCTGGAAGCATGCCCACAGCAGCTGCGGGTGTCCCTGGTTCTGCGGGCAGTGGGCGGGCAGGTGCTGGGGCTCCCGGTGGCCGGGGGCGATGGGAGCTGACGCCCGCTCCAGGGAGCGGCCGCTGTGCCCCCTCTTTGCCGTCCTCCGTGTGTCCCCTGGCCTCCCTGGAGCTGAGCCCCTGGGGACCTGGTACCCCTGCCTCTTCTGAGAGTGTTTCATCTGTTCCTTAGTCCTGCGGTTAGGAAGCTCCGGCCCCGGGCTCCTGCGGCTGAGAGGTATGACAGGCTGGAGAGTGACGGCGGAGGCCCAGAGCCCCGCCCCTGCCTCAACGGGGCAGGGGCCACAAAGCAAGCCCCCTCTGGCCATGTGCCCTGAGGGTGTCTGCCGGCCAGACTGGCAGTGATGTCCATGGGAGCACAGGAAGCCCACCATATGGATGAGGCTTGGGCGTTAGGCATACTGGGGTGAGGGCACTCACCACGCCGGCGGGGGAGGCACAGAGCAGAAGAGGCTGTGAGTGTCTCCTGGGTCACTGATTTGGGTCCAGTTGAGGCTGACCAGGAAGGCAAGTCCAAGAGGGAGAGAGCAGGGGCCACCGAGAGGTCCAGGAAAACGGACAGCATCAGGTCGGTAGGGGACGGCAGCCAGACCCTAGGGTTTGGTCCTTGCCAGTGACCAGAGGCTGGGACCCTACCAACGGCACGGGGGCACCTGGTTGAGGGGTGGGTGGCCCCGGGACGAACCCCAGCAGGTCAGTGGCAAGCAGGACGCTGAAGGGGCTTACTGGTGTCCATGACAAGCAGACAGGGGACCAGGGGACCTTGCATGTGGACACAGGTTGACTGAGGGGTGGGCAGGGCGGGCTGGCATCGTGTCCACTCGGGTCGAGAGGCCAACTAGGCAGGGGAGCAGGGGACATCGCTGCCTGTGGGGATGCACCAGAGGACAGCTGGCACCAAGAGAGGCCCTCCTGCTGGGTGTCAGGGCCCAGGGCTGTGCCTGGGCCAGGCCAGGTGGGTGGCTCTGGGTGGGCCCTTGGCAAGCACGGTGCTCCCAGAAGAGACGGAGGAACTGAATGATGGCCTTGTTCCTAGTGACACTGGTCATGAGGCCACCGAGGGCTGGGCTGTGCTGGCGCTCGACCCCAGTGTCCAGTGTGACCTCAAGAGGACCTGATGATGGGGCACCTGGGTGGCTCAGTCGGTTAAGCCTCCGACTTTGGCTCAGGTCAAATCTCACATTCGTGGGTTTGAGCCCCACATCGGGCTCTGTGCTGACAGCTCAGAGCCTGGAGCTGCTTCAGGTTCTGTCTCCCTCTCTCTGCCCCTCCCCCTCTCATGCTCTGTCTCTTTCTGTATCAAAAATAAATAAAACATTTAAAAAAATTTAAAAAAAAAAAGAGGACATGACGAGAAGGGTCACATCCTCCCGTGTTACAGGGGCAGGAGCAGGGGGGCAGGGTCACTGGCCTTGCCCGCCGGTCCCCATTTCCCGCAGCGCTCACAGCAGCTCTGTCACCGTCAGCCTTGCCCTCGTCCTGTCCCGTCCATACAAAAAGCAGAAGCGAGGTCTCGGATGTGTGGGGAGACCCCCCCTCGCCCCTCCCCGGGCCGCCCACCCCCTCGATGGGGCCCCTGGGGCCTCCTCCCCACGGGCCTCTGTCATGCCCACAGCAGCGATAGCGTATTTTGGTGTTCTTATTTCTCTAATTTTTTTAATTAAACTTTTTACCGTGAAAACCCCTCAGGCCAACAGAAGCTCCGCAGGCGTGTTTCCATAAAGTCCCGCAGGCCCTTCGTCCAGACTCGGCCGGCAGCACTTTGCGCCCTCGCTTGGCCCCGCGCACGAAGCTGTGCGTGTGCCGAGCGCGCCTGCTCGGAGGAGCCTCGGAGGCCCCGTGCTTCGCGCCTGCTTCCGGAGCTGGCCTGCCTTCCTGCGTCACCTGCTGCCGGGCAGGGACGTGCACGGGGCGACAGTACTTCTCTGTTGCCACCGGCCCAGCCCAGGTCTCCATGTGCACTGCCTGTGTCCCTTCCTTCTCCTGCCTCTCTGTCCCTCGGGACCCACCGTGCTGCCGGGCTCCTGGCTTGGTGGGCGGGCGGTCCCCAAGTGTGGGGTCGCCTGACGTGGTGGGGCTGGTGTCTGTCCCCACAAGGCCACGCTCGGAGGGCAGGACGGGTCCGCTCTGCTCCCCCCTGTGCCTCCCGCCCTGCGTCAGGCTCCGGACCTCCTGTCCCAGCTCCAAAAATACCACGCCCGCCACCTCTGTCCCTGAGGAAAGTTCCCTCCTGCTTGCAGCCCGCCGGGGTCACACTGGTCAGCGTGCACGCCAGCCCCAACGACCAGATGCTGTGGGCACTGGACAGCAGGTGGAACGTGCACGTCCGGGTCGGGATCACTGAAGAGATGCCGGTGGGGACCGACTGGGAGCACGTGCCAGGTAGGGACAGGCCCGGGTGTCCTGGCGTCCCCCACACGGGCACCTGCCCCGTGCTGTGGCAGGTGACCGGCGAGCCACTAACGGAACGCCCCTTGTGCGAGGGACCCAGCACCGCAGAACTGCAGCCCAGTCCCCCACTGCTGGGCTCTCTGCAGGTCACCCGTTCCCGCACGACCCGGACACTCCCATCCTGCCGCCCGGGCCCTCAGCAGGTGCAGGGCTCAGTCACTGCACCGTCACCCTGGTCGACGGGGCCCAGTGGCGGGAGGAAGCAGACTCAGGGCGGGTGGCCGCAGCAGGGGCAAGGACAGACGGACACCCTGTCTGCCTGCAGGGCTGCAGGCCTGCCAGCTGGCCCTGAGCGCCAGGACCGTGTGGGCACGCTGCCCCAACGGCGACCTCGCCCGGCGCTACGGCGTCACCGACAAGAACCCTGCTGGAGACTACTGGAAGAAGATCCCCGGAAACGTGACGTGTTTCACAGGCAGGTGCCGGGGCTCCCAGGGCACAGGGTCCACGACAGGCTGCTCCCCCTGGGCTCGCTCTCCAGAGAGCGGGGGGATCACCTGCGAGGGAGGGGCGCTCAGCACCCGGCCGGCTGGAGCCTCCCAGGGGGAGGACGGGGCACCAGGCCGCCCGCTCTAGAGCTGAGGAAACTGAGGCACGGGTCAGAGAGGTGGAGCAGCCCCCTGCCCGGGCCGGGTGGCTGACGAGCGCGTGGCCACCTCTCGTCCCTGCAGTGACCTCATCAGACGAGCTGTGGGCAGTGGGCCCCCCCGGCTGCCTCCTCCAGCGGCTGACCAAGACTTTCAGCCACTCGCACGGCGGCCACGCCACCGCGCCGCACCCCGAGGACCTGGAGGACGGGTGGGAGGTCATCTGAAGGCGTCGCGCCGCGCCGCAAGGGAGGGAGGAGGCAGCTCGAGTCCCGCCAGGCCGGGCCCGGTCAGACGGCCCCCACTTGCTCTCATCCGTGTTTGTTTCCGTCTTGTTCCAGAACCCACAGCCTCAGCCAAGGGACCCCGAGCCGCCTCCAGGGCGGCAGCGCCTCTGAGCTCTTGCTCTGTCCCCCCTCTGGCTGCTCCGGGCCCGTTGTGGGGACGGCCACGTGCGTAACCCCCGGCCAAACAGAGCCAGAGGCCAGCACGCTCTGGCCATGGGTGGGGGGGGGCGGGCGGCGACTGCCTGGTTGCCATCACAGGGACGTGGGCTGTGGCCATGTTCCGTGCCCGACGGGGCCGCGTCTGAGAGGCGGGTGCTGGGCTGTGCCAGAATGTGGTGCACACGCACACGCACACGCACACGCCGCGCCACGAGACCACACTTCAGCCCGGACAATAAGCGCCAGTGGATGAGACGGAACGGGGGAGGTGCACGTGTTTCCCAGGCAGCGGCGGCCGGACGTGGGGGAGCCCCGCCACGTGAGCGCGTGGGAAACGTGCCGAGTGTTTAACCAGTGCCACTGGCGGTCCCGTAGCGACAGGACGCGTCTACTAATTCTTGCCTCTTTTGTTCCTTGTGTCACAAACCTGCGTCACATACCTCAGTTGAAGTCAACTCTGACGAAGTTAGAGGAGAAACGGGTTTTCTGGAACCACCGGGAGGGTCTTTGGTTCCTTCGCGGGGCTTCCCCGAGCCGGCTCTGTCCGCAGCTACAGCGTCACGGGGCGCGCAGGGCGGCCCTGGGACTGCGGGCTGGCTCCGAGAGGCGGCGGGCACCCCCAGAAGGTTCGAGCTGGGGCCGCGAGGGCTGCGCCGGACTCAGTCCATGGGCTCAGCCTGCGGTGCCCACTCTCCTGGCTGGCACCTGGGCCCCGGCGCTTGGGCCCACTGCCCCCCCTCCCGGAGCGGGCCTCCAGCCTCGCCGCCCTCTGTAGCTCGCCTTTGGCCGAGGGCCCGGTCACCCGATGCCTGTTTCCTACTAAGGAAATGTGCCCGGGAGCCCCGGGCCACAGGTGAAGAGTGATGAGACACGTTCTGTGACAGGACCGGCCAGCCGCCAGGGCGGAGGTGTTCCAGGTCTAAACGAGGACGAGATGCTGAGACCCCAGAGCCCCCTCACACCCCACTTTTACAGAGAGAGTTTGGGGACGGCAGAGGCCAGCCCAGGCTGGTGCGGCCCCTCCTCCGTGTCCGTCGCGCCTTGTCCGGCTCCCGGCAGACGGCGGAGCTGTCCTCGGCCCCGGGGCGTTAGTGCGGTCAAGCCCCGGGCTGGCTTGGTGCCCTGAGAGCACTCTGAGCCTCAGTGCTCGGTACGGCTCTCGTTCCAGCTTTTAGTCGTGCTTTGAGACAGTGCGATAAGCGAGGCTTTTTCCAAATCTGGTCACGTCCGGTGTTTGAGCTGTGAGAAAGGACCCTCCGGCGGGCGCTCACGGGGGTGGCGTGCCCCCCGCCGGCAGAGCACGGCCTGCTTGGTGTTCAAATACGCGCCAGGTTGCCCAGGGTGGCTGTCCCGGGGCGGCCTCTCCAGTGGCGGACGGACCCCTTGGGGGGCACGGGGGCCCACTGAGGCCAGGCTGCTGGGGGCTGGCTCTGCAGGGCCTTGAGCCCCTGGGTCCAAGTCTCCTTCCGAGAAACAACACCCGGTCGCACACAGCAGCAGGGCCCTACGGGGAGTGGCACACGGGAAGGGTCACGTTCGTCACAGCAGCCGGAGAGCCCTGACCAGGAAGTGTCCGACTCGAGTCAGGGAATGTCACACTTCACAGAAGGTGTCAAACAAAGCACGGAGTAAGGAAGACACCCCCCGACATCCTGACAGAAGACTGCGTACGCTGTGCAGAGCCGGGGCCTTTCCAGAGGACCTGGTGGGGTTGAGTCAGGCTGTCGGAACCCTCACTGGAGCCTTGTGCCGGAGGGAGGCAGGGCGGCAGGCCCGAAGAGCATTTGTGCCCAGGGCCCCCGCGCTGCTGGTGTCTCAGCAGAGCCCCCGAGGGAGTACCCTCAGCCTCAGGGACACGCAAGTCTCTGGACTTGCTGGAGGTCACACACAGGCCATTGCGATTGGAGCCGAGCTCTGCAGGGCCAGTGCTGCGTGATGCCACTCCGCTGTCCTGGGACAGAACAGGGGGCAGCTGCCAAGAGCGATGACAGCAGCAGGAGGTGTAAGCATGGGGGGGGGTGCAGGGACGCAGCTGCCCAGACCCGCCAGAGGGCGGCATGGTGGAGGCACGTTGTAGAGGAGGGGACAGGCGGGTACAGTCACCCGTGACGTGGACCACCGCCTCATTATCTGGACAAAACAGCCATTGCATGGATTAAAGAATCTTAAAACTAGGGGGGAAACAGTATCCAATTTGGGGACGGCAAAGGCTTTCTAGACTCCAAAGTGATGGGAAGAGCCATGGAGGGAAAGCATGTAGATTTGATTTCCTCAAAATGTTACAATGTTACCAGTTTAAAACCACACATAAGATTAAAAGGGGAAAGAATTGCGGCCTCACAGCTGGTGACGATGTACCTTGAAAACTTGTCCGCGCCCGTCGGACGACCAAACAAAAGGGTGTCACTCAGCCCAAGCCCTGGCGCCGGGCGGGGCGCCCACGGAGCAACCTTAAAACTGGCAAACCCACAAACTCCGCTTCTGGGAACCTGTCCTCAAGACCAAATCCTAAACTGGGGGGACGCGTACAGCGCAGGCCGTCCCGGCATCGATGCGAATGGCTCCGTCCGACTCGGGCTCCTGTGCGGCCGCTGGAGGCCGGCGCCCCGGGGCAGAGGGGCCAGGGCTGGTCCCAGGCCTTCCGGCGTACGGGGGGGGGGGGAGACGGGGGAGCGGGAAGCGATCCACTGCGCACGGTCCTTGCCTTCTAACCTGGCTGGGTTGGGTCCCAGCGGTGCCTGCAGGCCACACCGTTTTGTATCTTTTGAATTTCAAGCCATGTAAATGTATTGTTTATTTCAAAATAAATAAAATTCACATTTTATAAAGTGCTAACATTAACTCCTTATGCTGTCAACACTAGCTGAACCAAATATCACAAAGTAAACACCAAAGGCTCCTGAGAAGTCATTTACAAAGCATTTTACAATATAGGAAAATGCTCAGACTCTAGTAAGTTTAAAAGTACTTAATTCTTTAAGCAGTCTGCTGTCAAGTATGTATAAAATATGCATAGGAAAAACATATTTATATACGTGCATAGGAAAAACTGGAAGAAAATACACCAAAGTACTCGCAGTGGTGGCTGGCAGCAGGTCGCCGGTCCCTGCCACACGGCGGAGGGCGAGCGGGACCACCTTTCCGTGAGGAACGCCCGCCAGGCTCTGCCCTGGATGTCTCTGCGGTCCCAGTGCTCCGCCTCCAGCGCGAACTCCAGACGCAGAAACTCTTTTTAAAAATCACTGAAGACAGAAAGCTCTATTTCCACCTCTACTTTGATGAGCCTGGTGCTCACACGTGTACATCCATCAGACTGTACGTTTAGTCTTCATCTCGGGGCGCCTGGCGGCTCAGTGGGAAGAGCAGGAGACTCTTGATCTTGAGGTTATGAGTTCAAGCCCCACATTGGGCATAGAGCCTACTTTAAAAAGGGGGGGCCTCTCTTCTTTATTTAAAAAAAATTTTTTTTAATGTTTATTTTTGAGAGAGAGAAACACTGAGTGTGAGCAGGGGAGGGTCAGAGAGGAAGACACAGAATCTGAAGCAGCTCCAGGCTCTGAGCTGTCAGCACAGAGCCCGACGCAGGGCTCGAACCCACAGACTGTGAGATCATGACCTGAGCCGAAGTCGGCCATTTAACCAACTGGGCCCCCCCAGGTGCCCCCCCATCTTAAAAAATAACAAAAAAAATAAACTGTCTATCACACGTCAGTCATGCCTCCATTTAAACATGTAGCAGGACGGCGCCTGGGCGGCTGTCGGTTAAGTGTCTGACTTTGACTCAGGTCATGCATGATCTCACAGTTCGTGAGTTCGAGCCCCACATCAGCCTCCTCACTGACAGTGTGAAACCTGCTTGGGATTCTTTCTCCCTCTCGCTCTCTCAAAATAAATAAATGTAAAAAGATAAAGGGAAACTTTCCTTTAAAAAAGAAAAGAAAGGGTTGCAGGACAGGACCGCAGCGGGGCCAGCGCGGGAACAGGTGTCAACCCCGCAGGCCTCCCAGACCAGGCCGGTGTCCTTCCTTCCCCGCTCCCGGAGGCACCCCGGTTCAGAACC
>NC_043708.1:2370728-2373472 GCF_006229205.1 Suricata suricatta | reverse complement strand
GGGGGGGGGGGGGGGGGGGGGGGGGGGGGGGCAGGGGGCAGTGCTGGCTTTCCTTAGAAAGTTTGGGATGAGTGATCAGAACTTCACTCCAGAGAAAAGCAGGCCTTGTTCTGTTCCTGCCTCGGAGAAGCCATCAAGGCCGCCTGCCAATGACCCAGTGTAGAGTCCCTGTCTGCCAAGGGACACTAGGGCCGGGCCTGAGTCCGGCCCTCCCCAGGGCTCGGTGCTGTCCTGGCTGTCCTTGCTGGGGCAGGAGTCCCAGGGCCTGATAAGCCCAACACGAGGGACTTCCTGCCCAGCCTCCTGCCCTCCCTCCGGCCATCGGCGGCCACCAGATAGCCTGAGGTGCTGCTTATCACCCTGCGCCACCTTATCTAGGGCCTCTGCTCGGTGATGCCAGGCGGCCCCAGCATCTGGCAGCCGTGCCAGCAATCAGGCCCCAATCTGCTGCCACAGGGCTGTGGCGCTGGCTGACCTTGGCTCCCTCAGCCTTCCCTGCAGCTCCAAGCAGTGTGAACTCCTTTACCCTCCCGGACCTGTCCCACCCACCGTGAGGACATTAGGGGCTAATGCCCGGGGATACCCCTCCTCCTGCCCTCTCAGCCCTCCAAGGCTTAAGGGGCCAAGGGGGCCCTGGTAAACCCCAGAGTCACCTGGCAAATAAAGAAGCGGCCCCCACAGCTGCTGCTCAGTGCCACCAAGAAAGGCTTCCTCGTCACCCTCACACCGAACCACCCCACGTGGGCCTGAGCCTCCCCTGAATGTGTGCGCTCAGGCTGGGCCCCCAGGCGTCGGCGCCCATGATGATCCCGCCCCCCACTCCAGACGCAGCCCAGGTCAGGCCTCCTGCGGGCCTGACAATGGGTCCTGTGGGGCACCCCTTCCATGGCCTCCGGGGAGCCCCGAGACAGGGCAGCTCCCCCCGACCTCCGCATCACCCCAGTCCCACCCAGGGGCCTCCAAAGGGCAGCCACAGACATAGTGTGTAAGGGAAGAGGGGCCCAGGAGGGCTGACCCCACAGAGGATGGAGCTGTGCCTGCAGAGACAGGGGAGGAGGGCTGCAGGCCATTCCCCGCCAGGCGCCTGGGCCTTCTAGAAGCTGCTGGGGCATCCGGGCACCAAGAATCCCCCCAGCGCCTCCACAGGCCCATCCCCCGGAAGCCCCCACGACCTGCTCCTCTGGGCCACTCTAGTCTCCACCTCCATGCACCCCCAAAGGCAATGAACTCTCTGCCCCACAGTGGCACCCCTGGTGGGAGGACCTGGGACCACCTAGAGGAGCCAGGGGCTCCCGGTGCCCCCTCTCCCCCATTCTGAGCTAGGAGACGTTAGTATCCACTGCGCCCGAGTGTCAACGTCCAAAGCTATGCCACTGACCCCCAGGACACACAGCAAGAAGGACACCTGCAATCTAGGACCGGTCCCTGGGCTGTGCACCACCCCCCAGCTCCCCTCCTCCCTGCCATCGGGCAGACCTTTAGCCTTCTACTCCTGGCAGGACATCGTGCCCTCCAGCCCGAGCCCGCAGGAGGTTGGATTTCATAGCCCAGCGGAATTCCCCTGGAGCACGGCGGCCAGGCCACCCTCCCTGGCCTCGAGGTCCCTGAGGGCATGGACACAGCTTTTCCGCCAGTCCCTTTTCCTGAAGGAGAGCGGCACAGGCACAGGCGTTAACCGCCTTCAGAACCTTCCTACAGAAGCCAGCCCACTGGGAGCCACCGCCACCCAGTCACCCACGGGCACCACCTGACACCCACTGGGGACCAGCCCACACCCAGCACCGGGCTGTGGTCAGGCCTGGAGGAAGACATATCTAACCCCACCTGGAGATGGGGTGGGGGTGGTGGTACCGGGGTCCCAGCAGAGGTGAGGAAAGCAGGAGCCAGGGACTAGGCACCTGCTGCTGTCACGGAAGACGGACAAACCCGGTTCTGGCGGGAGGAGTCCCACGGATACCCAAAAACAGGATGGGGGAGCAGCAGGGGCACGGCCTGGGTCTCGCCTCCCCCCATACCCGCACAGCAAGCCTTCCGGTCCTCCTCCGCCACACACGGGAGTTTGTAAGGCCCTGTATGCTGACCGCACAGAGGACGACCTCTTTCCCAGAACCTCCCAGGATTTGCTCCCTTGGCCCCTAGGCCTTCGCACATGCTGTCTCCAGCGCAGGCACGTCGGTCCACACCCCCTGCCCCCGCCCAACTCCTGCTCAGCTGTCACTCCCTCTGGGACACCTGGTCCCAGAGGCTCTACATCAAGACAGGAAGCACCGGGAGGAGGGGGCTGGGCAGTGAGCTGTGGGTAGGGCCTGGCTCTAGGGGGTCGCATGACCCCTGAACCCTTGCAAAAGGGGAGGGAGGTGGGGAGCTGGGCTCAGCTGGACCCAAGACGCCTGCGGACGAGGACCCACTTGACCACGGCGGCCCAGGCTGCAGGGTGCGCGACACATGAAGCAGAGATTCTCCTGTACTGAGATCAATATATGTAAAGTGCTGGGTACAACGCTCTGAAAAATAGTATTTTCCAAAATTCCAACGCCCAGGGGAGGGCCCCCGGCCCCGAGGTCTAGCCTTTGCCCGTGAGGTCCAGCGGCTGCAGGAAGGGCGGCAGCGGCAGCTCGTCCAGGGCCTCGGGGAAGCGTCCGGGCGAGATGGCGGTGACCAGCACCTGCATGGCGCGCACGAAGAGCGACGGCGGCGCCAGGCCCGCCAGCCACTGGAACTTGTCCTCGCCCAGCAGCCGCTGC
>NC_043708.1:2369186-2370628 GCF_006229205.1 Suricata suricatta | reverse complement strand
GCTGAAAACCGACCTCCCCACCTGCGCCAGCCCAGGCACCTGCTGATCCGACTGACTAGACTGACCAGGTGCATCCAACCTCGAACAGAAAAGACGAGGTTGGGATATAGGGAAGTTGTGGTCCACATCTACAGCTGAGCCAAGCTCCACCTAACCAGACCCTATTCTCTGACCCCTGACCACAGATGGGGAGCCCCGAAGGCCTCCCCCATCCCAGAGGGGGATGGAGTTCTTGACGCAGACCTACCTGGTTCCTGCACTGTGATTACAGGTCGTTGAGTATATCACTTTCCTCCTGTGAGCCTCAACCTCCTCATCTGTAAGAAAGGGGGTGGGAGAAATGGAGGTTGTTAGCACCAGCTGGGTGAGTTGGGGTGGAGCCTCCCACCCAAACATGATGTTTACTGGATAATATCAACCCTAGCTGCTGGGAGGAGGCATAAGAAAACCTAGAAACGGGTGTGCACAATGCTCTACAGCAAATCCCCTCCAGGTCTGCTACTTCTCTTGATCTCCCCAACTACCAGATGAAGCAGGTGCTGTCATCCCCTTTTCCAGCAAGGGGCAAGCTTGTCCAAGATCAGTGAGCAAGTCATGGTACATCCAAGCCTAGAACCAAGATTTCCGGCCTGCCATTTTGGGCTCACTCCAGAAATGGGGGGACCCGCAACCCAAAGGGAGCCCAGCTTGAGCCCTGCCTGACCTTGCCCTCTGAGCCCCCGGCCCCAACCTGAGCCCTGGTCTCTGATCCCTGACCCTGATCCAAGCTCCTCACTGCTTTCTCTCAAGGGTAAGCTGTTGGTGACAAGGCGCCTGGGTCAGCGGACAGGCTGCGTCCACACACACTGGGTAACTAAGTTACAGAGAGGTACACTGTGTGGGTGGGCTGCAGCCACAGTGCTCTTTGGGCGGCACCAAGCCCGAAACACCGCCCCCCAAGCCTGGGACTCTGCGCCCCAGGTGTAAGTACCCGTGGGGCGCCGGGCGGGTTACGTAAAGTTGGCCGCCCAACGTCACTGGGCAGCGAGTCACAGCCGCGGCTCCGTGAATGGGGGGGTTGGGCCACCGAGGGCAGGGCAGTGCGCCCGGGGCCGCCCGCCAGCTCCTCCCCGTCCGCTCCTGGCGGCTGCGGGTCGCAGGGGTCCAGGCCAGGGTGTTTGCGACCGGTGGCCAGCGCAGCGAGGGCTGCACCTGCGTGTGCACATCCCCAGGGGACATGAGGGGGCGGCGGCCAGGGGAGAGCGCCCCGGGCTGGGGCTGCGCGCCGAGCGGGCCGGGAATCGGGGGGACTCACCGTGGGGGCGGCGAGGCCTTGGGTCTGACGTCCCGGTCCCCGTCCCCGCTGAGAGCCGAAGCGCGCGCTGCTACCCCGCGGGCAGGCGCGCAGGCAAAGGTCCCAGGACGGGCGGGCGGGAGGAAGCCGCCGCCGCCCGCGCCCGCCG
>NC_043708.1:2350437-2369086 GCF_006229205.1 Suricata suricatta | reverse complement strand
CCGGCGGCTCGGAACGTGGAGGATGATTGGGGGACGCGCAGTGCGAGATCGGGCGCGCTCGTAGGCGCCCCGGCTCCACGGAGCATGACCTCCCTCGTCAACCCCGGAGTCCTATTCCACCTCCCCTTTGCACTAAACCTCTATGACCTTGAGGGAGACTGTTTTCCCGTCAGTCCAAGGAAGGGTCGAGGGGCGGGAGCTCTGACCCCTAAGGGCCCTAACTGCGTTCTGCCAGGCCGGGGTCGGGGCGTCGGGAGCCCCTGCTCTAGGCTGACGTTCCCAGGGGACGGACGAATGGATGCAGGCGGCTACTAATGAGTGGCGGACTCTGTGGCAATCTCTGTGCTTAACATACTGGATTTCACTTCATTTTCACAACCGGTAGCGGTGGAAATTATGACCCCCAATTCACGAGGCTCGCAGGGAGGTGGCCTCCCATGTGAGGAGCAGCCAGAAGGGAAACCAGGTACTTCCACTACCCTTCTTAAGATATTGTGGTGGGTTGGACCCCAGCCTCTCCAGAAAGGGTCCAAGGTTTGGAGTCCCACACATGCGGGCACCCAGGGTCATGCTGAGACCCCACCAGCGGGGGGTGGGGTGTGTGATCTCATAGACCCGCCGTGAAGCTCTTGGGGTCCAAGGCAACCACGGAATTTAGAGAAACCACGTTATTGGCCAAGGAATCTCAGATCCACCTACCTGACCTCCGCTCTCCTCTGCTCCTCTCTTTAGACCCTCAGTTTCCCTGCATTTTCTCCCAGCTTTCCCATTCTGGACGGCTCTGAGTATGGGAGGGGAGGGGCAAAGTGAACGGAGATCCTGGGGTTGATCCTGCGGCAGTGGTGGGCGAGGTGAACTCCCTGTGGCTCAGAGCTCGGGCCCCTTGCTTGCTCGTCCTCATGCTTTCCCGGGCTGGAGTTGAGGCCTCATGCCATCCCCATGACCACCAGGAGAAGGAGGCTGTAAGGGCAGCGCTCGGGTGCCAGCTGGCCTCAGGGCAGGTCTCCACCTCTCAATGCCCTCCCTGCCTCTCCCTTCAATTTACCTTCTTCACTGGGGTCCCTGAAGGCCTCTTTCTAAAAGTTACATCTGATCCCATTTCTCCACCACTTAGCAGCTTCCTGTGCACATGGATTCGCCGGAAAGGCCAGGTGGGGCAGAGGAAAAGCATTCCCTGCTGAGGAACAGTTGGAGCAAAGTCCTAGGAGCGGCTGAAGGAGGCTGGAGATGTCAGTGGGGAGCGGCCAAGCTACCTATGGCCTTGAACGCTGGGCCAAGGAGCTTGGGTTTGTCCTGAGGATCTGGAAGTGAATGAAGGAAGGGTTTGGAAGTCAGTTGGTTAGTGAATTATTTCAGGCATACAAAAATAACCATAACGGATGCCTGGCAACCAGAGTCCAGTTCAAGCAATAACAGGTGGATAAATCTGAAGGCCCGTGTGCCTATCCAGCCTCCCCACCCAGCCCTGGGTCTTTCCCACGATGGCGGCTGACCTTGTAACGCTGTCCCTCGTGGCACCAGTCAGCCCTCACTGCCAGCGCCTTGCTCTCTTCTCCCAAGGTTACTTTGATTTTTTTTTAATTTTTTAATGTTTTTATTTGTTTTTGAGAGAGAGACAGTGTGAACAGGGGAGGGGCAGAGAGAGTGAGAGAGACAGAATCCAAAGACAGGCTCCAGGCTCTGAGCTAGCTGTCAGCACAGAGCCTGATGTGGACTCGAACCCACGAACCGCAAGATCATAACCTGAGCTGAAGTCAGAGGCTTAACTGACTGAGCCACCCAGGCGCCCCTCAAGGTTACCTTTAGACTCGGGGGTACCTGCTGCGGAGGCATCTTCTGCGGGTGGGAGTTGTCCCCTGTGCCTGGCACACGTGTGGTCTCGCAGAGCTGCTGGCTGTGAACATCCGGCCTGTGCCTACCTGGGGACGTGCTGGGGCCTGGACGCGGGGATAGGACGTGCCCTCCACACCAGCCTTTTAATGCCAGGCACTCTGCTGCCCTGTAAGGCTGCTTCCGGAACAGTGTGAATGGGGTGCAAATGGGCAGCTTCCCCCAAGAAGGAAGGATGGACTTGGAGGGGGTCGAGGGCAGCTGGGACAGAGGAGAGTGGATGGAAGATGGAGACTGAGGAGGCCTGAAGGGGGGCTACCCTGCCCGGTCCTGGATGCCCTCACCAGCAGGGAGTGCTCCCCAGCACAGACTTGTTGGTATGGGATTTGACATTTGACACTGTCGTGTTCCCTGTGGAACCCAACCCAAGACCCACTCCCCTTTGTCCTGGGAGAACTTGTCCCACGGGACTGGCATCTGGGTGTGCCCAGGCGGAGGGCCTTGGAGTGCAGTTCAGGGTGTGCGCTACAGGTAGAGGGAGGAGGGTGGGGAACTTCCTGGCGGAGGAGGCTGGTGCCAAACACGCCGGCTTCTAATCAGCTTCTCCCCAGCTGTGGGACTCAAGCTGAGTAACTCCACCTGCCCGACCTGCAGTGCCGTCTCTTATCTATGAAATGAGTCAGGTGGATTTTCAGATCTCAAAAGGAGGGTGTTCCAGGGGCAGGATTGGGCAAGAGCCAGGACCTTGGGAAAGCAGAGGGAAGTATGGGGAGTGACCAGGACCAGGAAAGACGATGGGGACAACCTGCCCCCTGCCACCGCCTCACCTGGGGCCTCACCTAGCTGTGCTGGGCCAAAGCCTTACCTGGTCTCCAGGGGCCTGTTCCATGGGTGCTTGCTCCTCCCCCTTCCACTCCTCCCCTTGGACAGCTGGGCTTGTCCTCACCTGTCCTGGGGTTCAAGGTCTCCCACTGAGCTCTCCACCCCATCCAACCAGTCTTTCAGGGCTCATCTTGAGATCCCAATACAGACCAAAGACAGGATGAAATTAAAACAAGTAATACCAAGGGAACCAAAGAATCCAACATACATAGCAAAGGAGTGACATTCAGAATGCATGAAGATCTCCTGCAACCCGGTAAGGAAGGTTAACCCAGGAGGAAAATGGGCAAGCAATCCACACGCTGGCCCACAAATACATGAAGATAGTTTTGTAAGAAATCAGCAAACGCACAACCTCTTGTATTGCCTACTGGCCAGAACTGAGGTGGCGGGTAACAGGCCGTACTGTGGGGGGTGAGGAACCAAGCCCTCGCTCTCACGCAGTGGGGAGGGCACCCCCACCCCCCACAGGGGAAAGGCTATGCACTTGGGTCCAGCAATTTTTTGGTGAGGTATCCCTCACGCCAACAAGTTCCATGCACAACAATCACTACTGTGGTTTTAGTTCACTTGCGTACTTTAAAGTCTTACAAAAGATGTTAGCCTTAATTTTATATTTTATGTCTAATTATTTCAGAGTTAAATCTTTGAAGAGAATACAGGTGACTATCAAGGAGGTAGGGCGCCTGCTGCACTTTTAGCAACGAGAACCTGGAAGACACCTAAGTGACCGTTCAGAGGGGAATGGCTAAGATAATCGCGACGTGCCCTTCCCAGGTCTGGTTCGCGCCGCCCAGCCGCTGGGCCCTGCTGGGCCCGTGGAAAGGACTGTGCGAGCCTGGAGCCCAGGGCCCAGCTCCCTCACAGTGACACCCCGGACTGCCATATGACCAATGCACGGGCCAAGCTCAGTCACCAGGCGGAGACACTGCCCAGAGGCCGCCCAGAGGCCGCCCCGAGGGGAGTGGGGCTCTCACCGTACGCAGCTCTGCCTCCAAACCGAGCTGTTAGGATTCCTCGGTGTATGGTTCAACACAAAAATGTTGAAAGAAAAAGCATACATATTGTTTGGGGAATGCTGGAAGCCACACATTGATCTGTTGCCAGCAGTGCCTCTCGGGGAGAGAATCAGCGAGGAGAAAGGGACCCTTTTAGTTCTTTTCCTCTGTGCCTTCTTTGTGGTTTGAATCTTTCAGAAGGGACTCATATTCAGATATCATCTGTGTCATAAAGGTAAGTTTTTCTTAATTTACTTATTTATTTTATGTCCTTGAATAATCTCTAACCCCAACGAGGGGCTTGAACTCACAACCCTGAGGTCAAGAGTCACACGCTCTACTGGCTGGGCACCCAAGTTTTCAAAGAGGCAGTTTCCATTGGCAAACTGCTGTCTTGTGGCCATTATCTCATTGACCTGCCCAGCAAGGTAGGTTGGATTGTCAGCCCACTTTACAGGTGGAGAACCTGAGGCTCAAAGGGACAGAGATGGAACCTATAAGCTTTGTCTTGTCCCAAGAAGGGAAGGCTTTGGTTTCATGAGTTCCAGGCTGATGAAGGCTGCGCCGCCCTCCTCCTAGAAGTCTCTCCCGCTCTCAGAATGGGAGGCCTCAGATGCAGGTTGGGGTGGTGGGTCAGGGACCGTCCCTCGCTGGCCAGGGAGCCCGCCCTTGTAAGCAGCTTCTCTCATCACTGTATCCAACGAATGGGCCCTTCGAGCCTGCCCCGGGGACCAGAGGCGAGCGGGCAGGGAAGGCTTGCAGGAGCCGCCTGCACCCTCTTGCTTCATCAGTCAAGTCCCAAGGGCAAGGTATGCGCTCTGACCCCATCCTTCCGCACTGCTCCAGCCCGGCTCCCAGGTCAGGCTGCCCGCCCTGCCCCAGGCTCGCACAGCCTCGGAGGGACCCTGCTGTCAAAGCCAGGCCAGCCAGGGCTCTCTCCTCAGAGCCCCTCAGCTTAAGGACGCTGCCTTCACCCCTGTTCTGCCTCAGGCCAGACCCTTTCACATTCCACTGGGAAGCTTGGCCTTCAGGGCTTAGGTCCCTGGGGGCCCTTGCTCATGCTACTCCCTCTGGCCTGGATGTCCAGTCCCCAGGTGTCTTCATGGACCCATTTCAGGTGTCACCTAATGGAGCCCCCTACCCCCCCCAGCCGCTTTGGGCCCCTACCACACTGTCCTGCACTCCTGGGGGCTTCTCGGTTGGGCCACAGGGAGGGGCCTGCCTGCCTGCCCCTGCAGGAAGGCAGTGGGTGCCCCATAAATGCTGATGACTCAGTGGAGAAGGAGTTAGGTGGGTGGGCGGGGCCAGGACATGCCAATGTCAGGGGAGCAGGCAGAGATGGGAGCCCAGCAGGCCATGATTCATCCGGGCTACACCAGAGTCTGGGCCACTAGGAAGCCCTAAGCACAAGTGGGGAGACTCGGCAGAGGCCCAGCCTGAGTGCAGACTGTGGGACACCAGCTACCCTGGGGATGGCCACAGTGGCAGGAGGGCAAGTTGGCAGGTACAGGAAGCAGTGGAAAGGCCGAAGGCCAAGCTTGTCCCTCCTCCCCCGCCAGTGCAAGCTGCCAGGCTGTGTGACCTTGAGAAGTGGCAGTGCCCCCTAAGGGCCTAGAAGCATCTGTCTAAGCCCTCTGACCTGCCCTGGGAAGCAGCAGCAAGCTAAACACCCAGGGCCATGGGGACAAACACAGCCAAGGTGGACCAGGCCCAGGACAGACCCCCACTGTCTGAGCCTCCCTCCTCATTTTCCATTGCTCCCTCGTGGGTCAAGACTTCCGGCTTGCGGGGTGCCTGGGTGGCTCCGCGGGTTAGGCATCTGACTCTTGGTTCTGGCTCATGGCTTCAGCTCAGGGCATGATCTCATGGATGGTGGGATCCAGCCCCTCATGGGGCGTTGCCCTGGCGGTGTGGAGCCAGCTTGGGATTCTGGGATTCTCTCTCTCTGCCACGCCCCATGGAACATTCAAAAAATGGGGGAGGGCTGAGTGGTTCAGTCAGTTAAGCATCTGATTTTGGCTCAGGTCATGCTTTCACGGTCTATGGGTTTGTGCCCAGCATGGGGAACACTCCCTCACCTTCCCAAGGCCCTCCGGCTGCGGGGGCCTGGATCCCTGCATCCAAAGGAACATTGTCCCTCCGGTGACTCGAAAGGGAAACAAGTTCTGGGAAGCAGAGCCACTGGGCAAGGGGCCAAAGCAGGTGTATGGAGGAAGGGGACGTTGACTTGTTTTGTTGCACGCATTGGGTGCAGAGCTTGGAAAGGGGAGTCCTGGGGTGACTGGGGGGCTCAGTCGGTTAAGGGGCCGACTTGACTCAGGTCATGATCTCACGGTCTGTGGGTTCGAGCCTCGCGTTGGGCTCTGCTGACAGCTCAGAGCCTGGAGCCTGTCTTCAGATTCTGTCTCCCTCTCTCTCTGCCCCTCCCCCGCTCACTCTCTCTCTCAAAATAAAGACATAAAAAAATTTTTTTTAATTTGGAAAGGGGAGTCCTCTTACCGGATCCCGCCCCGCGACCCTGGGGAGGGGTCCAGGCAATGGCCGGAGCCAGAGTGGGCTCCGCCTCAGTTTCCCTGTCTGCGCACGGGACCAAAGAGCAGGCAGGGGGGCAGCCCCGCCCTACCGGCGCGCCCAGCGTCCAGCGCGGACCGACACCGTCCCCTGGCGGCCGCGCGCGTCTTCGCAGCCTGAAGCCGGTCCAGGCTCAGCCAGCCACTCAGCCAGGGTGTGGGTCAGGTCGCCCCAGGTCGCCTGGGGGCAAGGACATCCGAGTGCCCTTACCCGGCGGCCTGGTCCACGGGCTTGGGTCTCCACCGCGAGACCTCACTCCGCTTGCCACTCGCTATGTGGCCTTCGCAAGCCTCTTTCCACTCTGGGCCTCAGCCTTCGCCGTAAAATAGCCAGATCCTGCCCAGTCCACGCCCGCGGCTCACAGCTGCCTCTCCGGCGCCCTCCTTGCCCGCCCCGCCCCCCAGAGTTGCGGCCCCGCCCCCTCTCCGTGGGCGGGGCTCGGGCCTGCCACCGCCCTGACCCGCCAATCGGAAGTCCCGGGGCGTCGGGAGCCGGGCGGATCGTCGGGCGAGAAGCAGGGGACTGGCTGGGGCCTCGGGGCGCTGGGCGGGGCCGGGCTTCCTCTCCCGCGTCTCCGCCGCCAGCCCGGGAGCCCTCTGACCCCGCCGGGGGCCAAGGAGGAAAGGCGGCCCTCCCCAAGCGGAAGAGGCCGGGCGGCGCTGCGGTTTCCGGGTCTGGGGCGTGGGGACCAGCGCTGCCCCCTGCCCCCTTTCCCCGCCGGGAGACAGCCTCGAGGCCCCCAGCCCGGCCTCTGGGCTCCCGCGGCCTGCAGGCACAGCCTCAGGTGCCCCGCACGTTCGCACTGGCTGTTCCCTCCACCGGGAATGTCGTCCACCTAGCCAGTGGCCCGACTGCGCTGCCCAGGGGCTTCCCTGACCCCGCCCCTGGCCCCTTTCTTCCTCCTCCCCAGGTGCACTTTTATGAGTCTCCTGAGTGCCAGGCCGGCCCAGGGTTCTACATACCTGGCCCCTGTGATAGGTGCACCCACCGAGACCAGAGAGGTCTGAGTCACTGGCCACAGGACACACAGCTGGGAGGTGGCTGGCCGGGGAGGCAGCCATCCGCTGCTGGGCCACCCCTCATGTCACTGTGCCCCAAGCTTGTCCTCTGTTCCCACTGCGGGGACCCCTGCCCCCTCCCAAGAACATGACTGGAGAGAGCTGTCTACACGGGGAGATCAGGGATCGCCAGGGAGCCTTCCCTTCCTCTGCCAGCCCTTGCCTAATGGGGAGCTGCGGTCCTTGAGGGTGGGGAGAGCCTTGCCAAGTGTCACTAAAGCCCTAGGCTTTTCTTATGCCCATTACCGAGGGAACACAGGACTGGACTGCCGAGGAGACAGGTCAGTAATGTCCGGGAGGGTCTTCTGGCCCCAAAGAGGGAGGTGATTGGGAGAATTGTCAGTTTCTGAGAGCGATGGACTGGGGGTGGGGAAGGAGAGTGGGCTGCAGTTATGCCAGTGAACCCTGAGAGACAAAGGAGACTAACACAAGTGTATCAGCTATCTGCTGCTGTGTAACAAACAATCCCACAACAGTGGCTTGAAACAGCAATGATTTCTTATTTCTCACGTAAGGAATATGGACTGACTGGATGGTTCCTTTGCTTTATGTGGCATCAGCTTAGTCATTTATACAGCTATGATTAGCTGGAGGCTCAACTTGAGCAAAAACATCCAAGGTGGCTTCACCTACATGGCCGCAGCTGATGTGAGCTGCCAGCTGGGAGCTTTAGCTCTCCTCTGCTAGGCCACTTCATGCGGCTAATGTGGCCTTCCTCACCGCATGGCAACTAGGTTCCACAGAGGACAAGCCCCAATATGCAAGAGCTTATCCAACGTCTACTTCCATTACATTTCATTGGCCAGAACAGGTGCCATGGCCAACCCCAGATTTAATGGGGAATGAGACCTTGCAAGGGGCCACCAAAGTCACCAGTGGGAAAGCAATGAAAACAGAGGAGACAGTGAACCTCCAGGGGCCAGAATAACCAAGGAAAGCCCCTGAGGGAGGAAGGGCTTGACCCAAGTGGGTCAGGAGCTCTGTTCTCCTCCCTGCTTCTGTCCTGGGACCCACGGAGACCGGAGGATAACCAACCACTACGTAAGGATAGTAACTGGGAAATTTTCTGATTGGAGATGGTGCTCTGTGGACGATGAAAGCAGGGCGATGGGATAGTGTGATGGAACATGGCGGACTGGGCAGGTGCTTTTGATGAGGTGGCCAGGGAGGACTTCTCAGAGAAGGTGACATTTAGGCTGAACTCTGATGGACAGGAGTCAGCCTGGAGGAAGGCAGAGGGAAGTGAATTCCAGGCAGAGGGAACAGCTGTAGCAAAGGCCCTGATTTGGGAGTGAGCCTGGTACACTTGAGGATTAGAGAGGACTGTGGGTGGAGGTGGGCAGAGCCAGGTCACGTTGGGCCTTGGAGGCCTGGACAAGACAGTTGGACTTTTCTCCCAAATGCCATGTGGTGCCACCCAAGGAACAACATGACCGAATCCAACAGAGATCTACTGAGCACCTGCTGTATGCCAGGCACTGTTCTAGGCACTTGGGACTCTGCAGTCAACAAGCAGAGAAGCATCCCTGTCCTTGGGGAGTATGACCTGATTTAAGAATTAACGAGCAGAACAAAACACTGCTAAAAGGCGGGTGAGCGGGGGACAAAAGGAGGGGTGCCTGAGAGGGGGAGAAAGAAGCCAAGGAATTGATGCTGTCAGGCCTCGGAAGGGGGGGTGGGGGGGGTGAAGGAAACTAAGGTAAAGTCAAGAATTGGGGAGATAATCTCCATGACTTGGGCGTAGGCAAAGAGCTCTTAGATATTTTTTCTATAAAAGAAAAAATGGACAAATGGGACTTTATAAAAATTAAAAACATTTGCACTTCCCAAGATACTGTTGATGATCCCACAGCCTGAGTAGAACAGTTGTAAATTCTGTGTCTACCCAAAATATATCAAGAATTCTTAGAACTTAATAAGAAGACATATGACCCATTTTTTAAAGATCTTATTTGTTCAAATGTTTATGTATTTTGAGAAAGGGGCGGGGAGGGCAGAGAGAGAGGGAGAGAGAAAATTCTAAGCAGGCTCCGTGCCGTCTGTCAGTGCAGACCCCAACTTGGGGCTCAAACTCACAAACTGTGAGATCATGACTTGGGCCATAATCAAGAGTTGAATGCTTAACCAACTGAGCCATCCAGGCACCCCAATATTTTATTTTATTTTTTTAATGTTTTAATTTATTTTGAGGTAAAGAGAGACAGAGCATGAGCAGGGGAGGGGCAGAGAGAGAGAGGGAGACACAGAATCCAAAGCAGGCTCCAGGCTCTGAGCTGTCAGCACAGAGCCCGATGCGGGGCTCAAACCCACAAATGTGAGATCATGACCTGAGCTGAAGTCGGAGGCTTAGCCGACTGAGCCACCCAGGCACCCCCCCAATATTTTATTTTTTAAGTAATCTCTACACCCAGCATGGGGCTCGAACTTATGATGCGGAAATCAAGAATCACACGCTGTACTGACTGAGCCAGCCAGGCACCCCCATGACCCAGTTTTAAAAGGGAAAAGATTTGAAAAGACATGTCACCAAGGAAGATATACAGATGACCAACAGGCACGTGAGAAGAGGATCCAGTCGCAGGAAAAGCAAGTCAAAGCCACAATGAAACACCAGCACACACCTCTTAGTCCAACAAGAAAAGACTGACCACACCGCGTTGTTGACAGGGATGTGAGGCACTGGGCAGCTCGCACCCGCATCCGGGGATGTAAATGGTGCGGCCGCTTTGGGGAACGGCGTGGCAGTGTCTCACACCTCCTGTGTGACAGGGCAATCCTGCTGCTCCGTATCTGCCCGAGAGAGATGAAAACCGGCCCCCCACAGATCCGTACGCATTCATAGCAGCATCAGTCTTAAGAGCAAAAAAATGGAAACACAGGTTCACATGAATAGATGGATAAACTGTGGCCCATGCATACAATGATAAATTATTCAGCAATAAAAGGGAGCGGACGACTGATCCTTGCCACATGGAGAAACCTCAGAAACACAGTGGGAAGGAATAGAAACCAAATGCACCTACAGTCCCCAATAATGCCTCTTACACTGAAAATTGTGTTAACAGGGTGTTCTTATGACAGTAAAATAAAGTTTTTAAAGAAGAAACCGGGGCGCCTGAGTGGCTCAGTCTGTTGGTCATCCGACTTTGGCTCAGGTCATGATCTCAAGGTTTGTGGGTTCGAGCCCCGTGTCGGGCTCTGTCCTTGCAGCTCAGAGCCTGGAGCCTGCTTGGGACTCTGTGTCTCCCCGTCTCTCTGCCCCTCCCCCACTCATGCTCTGTGTCTGTCTCTCAAAAATAAACATTAAAAAAAAATTTTTTTTTCTAAACAAGAAACCAAACACAAAAGACTACCTGTTGTAAGGTTCCAGTGACAGAAAGTGTGTGGAAGGGCCAGATCTATGGACAGAGAGCAGCAGGCTGGCTGCCTGGGTCCGGAGCCCGAGCAGGGGCTGACCTCAAAGAGGCCCAAAGAATTTTGTGCGGTGGTGGGAATGGTCTGCACCTGGATTGTGCTCAGGGGAGCCCAAGTCCAGAACCTTACCGAAAAGCACTGAGATGTGCCCTTACACCTGGGGGGTGGGGGGGAGGGGGTTCATGGTTTATAAATTAGACACCCATAGGTCTTAAAAAAGGGAAAGGACGGAGGGCTGGACCTGGGGAGTGGCCTGTGGTTCAGCGGGCTTCCCGCTGGTGCTGGGGGTGCTGGGGGCAGCCTGAACCTTTCCAGGTTTCTGCCCCAACCCCCGAGGGCCCGTGTAGCTGGTTCCCTTAGGGCAGGAGCCCAGGTTGAGTAGGAGGGGTGTCTTCTAAGTTGTTTAAAGCAAAGCCTCCTTGAGGGAATGAAGCCTGTTGAGAACGATAAATGCTCCAAACCACAATAGATTCACCCCCCAAGTCTGCATTCTCCTGAACTGGGGGAAATCCGGTTCCTTCCACTGACAAGCCCAGGGCCCAGGGGAGGGGCCCCGCCCCGCTGCACCGGTGAAGCGGGCAATTAGTCAGCGACAATTAGAGACGCTCCTCTGTTGGGATGGGGGCCCAGCCCCCTGGCACACACTTCAGGCAGGGAAGATCCTGCTGGGATTAATAGACTGTGTGCCTGGGGGTGAGGCGGGTACAGCCTCCCCCTGCCCCCGTCCCCGTGGGGACAGGGTCGCACTGACTTGGGCCTGGAACCAAACACAGGCGGCTGTTGGCAGACACTCGCAGAAGAGTCGGTGCAGTGAGTCCTAGACCCCAAAGAGGACACCCCCGGAACTTGAAGCAAGGTCAAGAGAAGCACAGGAGCTGAAATCCTCACTGGCGGGGCTCCCTGAGTGAGGAAAAAGAGGGGCTGGCGGGAGGGCACAGGAGAAGGGCAGAGTCTGGGGAGCTCCTAGGACACCCCCCACAAACACATCCCCCACTCCCATCCCACACCAGTCAACTCCGCGAGCAACAAGACCCCGGTGCCTCGATAGACGGGGCACCTGTGGGGCTCAGCCCAGGGACAGGACTCCTCTGCGGCCACACCGACGCCCCTTGATTAGAATGAAGCTTGGGGTTCAAAGGTCAGTCCGCTCAGACCTTGACTTTCATCCTCCAGACACCCTCCCGTCAGCTCCTAACACACCACTAGCAGCGGGTGCCCAGGCTCCACCTGAACAAGCCCCAGGAAGGGGTCCGGACCCCAGGGAGAACCACAGCCCCCCACCCCAGGCAAGGCCAGTTATCCCCAACGCTGATTGGACCAGGTATGGACACCTGACTAAGGTGAGCTCATCCATAGGCTGAGCAGAGGCCCATCAGGAGAGGCCTGGTGAGAGCAGAGCCAATCAGAGGCCTCTTTGGGTCTCGATGGGCGGGGGGTTGGCGGGCATCTGGCAGCGGGTGCTGGGGACCCCGAGGAGGGCAAGCCTGGGAGAGGGCGAGGCCGGCAGCGAGACCTGGGGCGTCCGCTTGACACAGTTAAGACTTTCTCAAACCCACACGGCCGCCCGCCGTCCACCTGGACCGGTGTCGCCCGTATCACTTCAGCTGCGCACTGAGCACTCACGCCCGCGTCGTGTGGTGCACTCGCCGTTTGCTCCAGCCCGTGTACCTGAAGTCACCACCATCAAGATCATGGTCATCTGCACGCTCACATGCATGGCAGAAGGTGGAAAACCCAGGGGTCCGTCAGCAGGTGAAGCGGCGAACAAAATGTGGTCTCTCCATACAATGCAACATCACTTCGTCCTGAAAAGGAAGGAAGCGCTCACACCTGCTGCAGTGCGGATGAGCCTCCAGGACAAGACGCCGAGGTGAACCGGCCAGTAACAGAGGGGCAAGTACGGTGTGATTCACTCATACGACATCGTCCAGAGACACAAAGTAGAATTGGGGGGGGGGGAGCGGAGTTCTTACTTCATGGGGTCAGATTTCCAGTGTGGGGTTCTGGAGATGGCGCACGACAGTGTGAGTATAACCGGTACCACAGATCTCCCTAACTATGGCTGAACAGTAAATACTTTGTTGGTGCATTTTACCGCAATTAAAAAACAAAACAAAACCGAAATTCCTCCACGGGGTCTACGCACCAAGACAACCTGGAAGGTTGTGTCTCCTGGGCCGGCTTGTGGGGACCTGGCCAGAATGGGCTCGTGCAGCCCGGCCTTGAGACGGGTGAGTGAAATCTGGGCGCCTCGCTTACCTGCAAAGAGACATCACAGTTGCCAGTGGGGAAAACTCAAGCCGAGTGGCCAAGCAAACTGCCCTGTGGGCCTGGAAGTCAGGGCAACAGGAGGTGGGAGAGGACCCGAATGTTCCATGGCCTCCTGGAGAGGAGCCTCAGCCAGCAGCACGCCCTCCTATTGGCCTCGCGGAGGCTCTTCTGGGAAGCAGGGAGTAGAGGGTGGGCACTGCTCACTCTGGCTGTGGTAACGCTGCTTTTCCAGATTCTCAAGTCTGCCTCTGAGGGACGCGGCGCCCCTGCAAAGCCCTGTAGCAGATCCTCTTTAAGGCCCTTGGGGGCCTGCTCTATCCCTGGGAGGGAAACAGCGTCCCGACTAGTCCTACCCCACCCCCACCGTGGCCTCCCTGGAGAGTGGAAGCAGAGAGGAGAAGGAGGCTCAGAGAGATTAGGTGACATGCTGTGGGTCACACAGCTGATAACCTCAAAGCCGGGACGGGAACCTGGTCACTCTGACCACAAAACTCACTCTCTCCTACAGCTGGGATTCTCCCCTAGGAGTGAGTGTGTGGAGAGGAGCCCCGAGACAGACATGGATCAGCCCCCAGAAAATTAGGCTGACTCAGACATCTGGGGTGCGAGGCGGGGCAGCAAGCGAATGGATCAAGTCTCACTTCATTACTCGCCTTCGTTACCTCCTTCCCGTGTTAAAGGGGCAGAGCACCAGCACTGTGCCCAGAGAGATCCTTCAGGAAACCGAGCAGCGGGCAGCTGTGGTAGCTCCTGAGTTCACCGGCCTCCACAATTAAGGAAGCCCCGGTGGAAAAGTTCGAGAAGGTTATGTTCCATCTGCCCCTTTGGGGAGAACGTACCAGCCCATCTGGTGACGTGCTTCACAACGACTCACCAAATGGAAGGATAAGTCCCCTGACCCGGGAACAGGTCAGCACAGGTGTCGTTTGTGGCTGCCTCCCGAGTCCCCCAGGCTGGCAGTGTGGACGCCAGGGTCCTGCTCATCTGCTGTCACCGAGTCACAGCAGGGTGGGAGGGAGGCGGGCAGGGCAGGGAGCCATGTGCCCACGTGGCCGAAGGCAGAACTGAAGCCCAGAGAGGCCAGGGGCCCGTATGCACAGAAGGAAAAGTGGAGAAGTAGTGAGCGTGACACAGGAAAAGCAAAGGGCCCCCTGAAAAGACTGCTTTTTTGTGCCTCCATTTTGTTAGGTAGGCTTCATGCCCAATGCAGAGCCCAACGTGGGGCTTGAATTCACAACCCTGAGATCAAGACCTTCGCTGAGATCAGGAGTCGGATGCTTAACAGACTGAGCGACCCAGGCGCCCCTCGCTGCCCCTCTTCTTGCTGAGACCTCCATCCCTGCCTTACACATGCCTTCTAGAACGGATAATGTGTCTTCCTCATAAAGTCAAGGAGTTAATGATTTATTTGGAATTTTCCAGCACAACAGATAATATCTAAGGAGTGACCTGCTTGGGTCACTGTCCCAAGACCACTGACTCACCAAGACCCCTGGCTCTGGGGCATTAGTGACTTAGGAAGGACATGTAAACACTCACCTTTGTTCCCGGATGCCGGAGAAGACGCGCACAGGACCATGGTCCTCAGTAACAACCCCAGAGTCCAGGCAAAGACTCCCTCCTCTCCCAGGCTGGGAGGTGCAGGCTGTCCCTGCACTCTTGTCTTCAAGAAACTCTACGCTCACCTCCTGCTGGCTTGAATTTGATGCCACTCCTGCGAGAACCCAAGTACCCTTTTGGCCCCAGTGCCTCCCAGGTGGACTTGACCCTGATCCCAGCCGTCCAGCCATCGCCAGGCAGTGTCTTGGAGCGAGAACGCCCGCTGCTTCTCCCATCTGTCCCAAGAGGTGAGAGGGCCTGAAGAGGGGTGCAGCAGCTCCCTGGGGCGCCCCGAGGGTTAACAGAGGCATCGCCCGGGCCCCAGGGGGCAGTGGTGGTCTGTACCTTCCATCAGTCCGTCCACCTGACACATGGGGACCCAGCCATCCAGGGTGAGGGGGACAGGAAGGTACTTCTGAGGGCAGAGCCCGGGCAGGCGCTCTATGCGTTCAGGGGCTCTAGGACCCGCAGAGGGCGGGGGGGGGGGGCTGGGCAGGGGGACTCCCCTCCCCTCCCCTCTGCTGTAAGGAGAGCTGCTGTTGGGCTTCTCAGTAAGACTTCTTGTGATGGGGGGGGGGTTAAGCTACTAAAAACCATTTGAGGCCCCGCCCCCCCCCCCCCCCCCTGAGGTGTCCAGTCATGAACCCAGGGCTGCTCTACACCAGACCTCATTGTTCCTCTTTGGGCCTCCTTGCAGAATGTCCCCCCTCCCCCGGGACAGTTAGAAAAACATGGGACTAAGTCAACAGACCCGGAAGAAAACCCCAAACAATAGTGGCTTGGGCAAGTCAGACGGAAGCTTAGTTTTCTTGCACTTTCAAGATGTTTGCAGGTGGCCAGGACTTGTGTGGCAAGCAGTGTCACAGCGCCAGGACCCTGAGCTCCTTCTGTCCTGTGGCTCTGCCAGGCATAGTTCTCATTTCCAACACCATCACCTCCTGGTCCAAAATGGCTGCTAAAGCTCCTGCCATTAGACCTGCATTACAGGTGGCAGAACGAGAAAGGGGAGCAGGGTGTGTCTTGCCCTTTAAGAACCCTTCCTAATATCAAACACTACATTCACAGCCAGGCCAAAAGGTAGTCACGTGGTCACACCTAAGTATCATGGAGACTAGGGAGTATCTTGGTTCCAAGCAGCAAATGGCCAGGTAACATATCAGGGCTTCTATCCCCTTGGACCCCTGGAGGCGGCGGGGGTGGGGATGGGGCCCTGGAGGGCGGCCAGCAGCCTCTGTGCCCTCGGGCACGTCCCTCCGCCTCCCTGAGCTCCTGCGTGGGGAGGTAGGGTGGTGTCTCCCACGGGGTCACAGGACGGCTGTCTCCCAGGCTCCTGACGTTCTGTGACCTGCAGCAGGGAGCCCAGGGAGGCTACAACCAAGGTCACAAGATTGTCTTGTTTCAAAGTTGCTAGTTCCCAGGCTAACGGATTCACAAGAACACTCAGCCCGATTATTGATTTTGAACGTGCAAGTGGATTAACGCAGCCTGGAAGTGTGTTAAGGGGGTGAGCTGGAATGTGCTTGGAATCTCACCAGCAGGAGAGTCCTGAGGACAGGGTAGGCAGGCTGGGAGGGGGACAGGTGACAGGGGCCGGCAGGGGGTGGGCAGCTGAGGGGACGGACGCAAAGGCCGCAGAGGTGGCAAGGATGGTGCACCCAAACCAGGGAGGGGCGCCATGGGGAAGAGCCGTGGAGGCCTGGAGGGCGGGGAGCTGAGAGGGACGGGGGGGGGGGGGGGGGGGGGGGGGGGGGGGGGGGGGGGGGGGGGGGGGGGGGGGGGGGGGGGGGGGGGGGGGGGGGGGGGGTCAGCAAGGTGCTTTTCCTCATAGCTCTTCTATGGCTTTCTTTTCCTGCTGTGAGCCAGGCCCTGGGTGTCTGGAAGCAAAGGGCATATGCAGGCAGTCCACGGAGGTGCCCACCCTGCTCCCTTCCTGTCCCTGCCCTTGGTGGGGGGGCGGCCCCAACACTCGGGCCGCAGGGAAGTGCGTGCCTGTGACAGCAGACTCGCCAGTGTTTCCCCGGCTGAGGGAGCCCCGGGGCACGGCGGTCACTGTGGAGCCAAGCCAGGTGCCCTGAGGACGGTCTGTTTTGAGATGGGGGCTTAGGCTGCTTCGTACAAAAGACATGTGTCCTTAGTGGTTTAGCAAAGGATTCTGGGTCAGACGACCTTTGTTCGAATCTGGGTCTTACGCCTACCAGCTGTGTGACCACCAACAAGTCACATAACCTCTCTGGGCCTCGTATTCCTTACCTGCACAACCCGGCGTTGTGAGGTGAGGCGAGGCGAGAGGCTGAGTGACAGCCTGTCTAAGTGAGCGCTTGGCGAAGGCCGGCAGTATCATCCGCACGGAGTATGACCAGTGACAATGACAGGAAACGTGAGGGATAATTGCCAACAGCGCCCTGGCAGATGCTGAGGGCTTGGGCCACAGGACAGCCAGCCTTGGCGTCTCCTGGCGAGGCAGCGGGCAGAGCATGTGGGGGTGACAGTCTTCCGGCACTCCGGCCGCCCACCCAGCCTCCCCCTGCACGAGCTGGCCCCTAAGGGGACAGAGCTGGCGCAGGACTTCTGGGGTCCCTCTGATCCCTGAAGTGTCACCTGCGTGGAGGGCCCGGAGAAGATGCTGGACCACCTCAGGGTTCGGGGCAGGCGCACCAGGGAGGCCTCTGGGGCTACACGGCCTGAGGCCACCGTCCACTCCCGCCCCCAGCCGGGCCGGACCAGGACCCTCAGGGGCCTCCATGGTCTCAGCACCCAGGCCTGGGCTGCTCTTTCTTGGTATTTGAACCGCTCTCTCCATGGGCTCCCCATGAAGACAGGAGAAGAAGCAGGACCGGCTTGCCCTCCTCCCAGGCCAAGACCTGGCACCTCTCTCTTCCTGTGTGCCAGCCTGGCTGTGAGGGCCACAGTGTCCCCACCTGCATCTTGTCAGGGCCCCGGGGCGGTCCACAGAGGGAGGCCCAGGGCTCAAGGCCTAGGGACCCTGCTTCAAATCAATTCTGCCATTTCCAGGCTGTGTGGCTTTAGACATGTCACTTAGCCTCTCTGAGCTCACTTCATCGGTAAAACAGGGGTAACTGGGGGGCTCTTGTGAGGCTGTGGATGACATCTGTTGATCTGTGTGTTTCTGTCTACTCGGACTTTCCCGTTTTCCACGAGCATGCGCTGGGCAGCCCCTGGTGCTGCATCCCCAGCTCCCAGGGGGATGGGGGGCCCTGTCCTGCCCTCGGGGGGGCCGCTCCTACGGGGGAGATGGCAGGTGACAGGTGGTCAGGACTCATAGCTCTGGCTGCTAGGAATACCAGGAGCGGGAACATGGGAAAAAATCTGAAGGACGGAGGGGGTTGGGGGGGGAAGAGCCTGGCTGGCTGGTGGGACAGCGCCCCAACAAAGGCAGGATGTGTGAGCCCTTAGGGGCGGAGCCGTGTGCAGGACCTGGCTGGCAGAGACAGGAGGAGTCTGGGCCCGGAGGGGTAGGCTGCAGGGAGGGACTGGCCCAAGAGGTCAGGTGGAGTCGAGAGTGACCTCGGGCCACCCAGGCCAGTATGCAGCCCACGGGACGCCCTTGGAGAAACAGGCCAGGGGCGGGGTCTGCACTTGGGGCTAGCCGAAGCCTCCCGGTGGCCGGCAGTGCCGCCCAGCCTTCCACGGTGGGAGGTCTAGGTCCCAAGGCCCGGCCCTCCAGTGGACCTGGATTTTGCAGAAGGTTCCAGATGTTTAAATGCCAGCCTCCAGCGCCGCCCACCCCTTTGAATCTCTTGGCTCCAGCCTCGTTCTCTGCTCCACATTCCCAAGGCCACCTGGCCTACTCGGGGAGGGAGGGCCTGGGCAGGCCGCACACAGCAGGCTGGGTCCTGCTTGGTGTCCGCTGGTCCTCGGCACAGCCTGGAGACCGAGCCCCGGGGACCGTAAAATGCCGGGGCCTCCTCAGTTCCCCGCCAGGGCCCAGGGGGCGGCTCTGCCAGCGAGCGAGGCCCGTGCCTCTGGGGGCTCAGGCCCCCTCCTCTGGGCCTGGCCTCAGCCCCG